>NC_049987.1:14554130-14664213 GCF_000003815.2 Branchiostoma floridae | reverse complement strand
GTGTTGGTGGGTTGTAGTACCTGTGGCAAAGTAGTAATGTTCATACTGTCTGTTCGTCAGTTTTTCGGATGGAGCGGATGGACCGGAGTACATTATGCATTTATGTTCACATTTCAGCATTGCAGTAAACTTTTTGACAAACAAAACTAATTAAACAAAATCAATTCATAAGCCTAGTCATTTTATCAGTACATCAGAAATTGATTTTACTTTGAAAAATATTATTTTTAACAAAATTCAATTCTACTTATCCAAGCATTTTCATGAAGCAATCTCGCAAATACTTAGTACATGTATCATGTTAACCCTAAAATAGATATGGCGGTTCTCCAGAAACAACCAATGGACCAGACAGACGGGAGCAAGTCTATGTTTAGGTATGCTCTATATGCCGTTACATACATTCTAGGAATACATACAATACAGTAAGAATTTTCATTAATCAAATCAATTAATGAAAATGCAGCCATCTTATATCATATTTTTTTCTTGTTTTGTTTATTTTCCTGTTACCACAGCTTTCAAATACTGAGATCCTGTACCTGTGTAGGAAGACTTTGATGTACTGTAGGAAGTCTGTAACTTGTTGCCTGAGATGGAGTGCCTCTGTGTTTACAGAACCTATCACATAGGAAAAAAGAATAAAAGACAGTAGATATGAATTGTTTAATGGTAATTTGTATTTATCAACTAACATGTTTGATGAACAAAGACCATTCAGCCCTCTGTTGGAATATCTCATAAACTGACAATCTGACAAAACCATTAAAAGAATCAGAAACAACTGCAATGACATTTTTTTTTACCACACCCACCTCCAGTGACCCAGGATGACCCCTCCTCTGTGAGTTGTTCCAACTGGCCAAACTGTTGTCTGTGGGTAAAACAGCACAAATCAGTAACCACTAACAAACAATTAGGAACGATATACGGTAAATGCATTTCAGTTTGCAGGGATTTAATTTCGGAGGACTTTTCACGGCGGTTTGAAGTTCGCAGTAGCACCATGCACTGTAGTATCTTACTGCCGTGGAAAAATGTTTTTGGTGGTTTTAAGTTCGCAATGAATTGGCAACACAAAACAGCAAAAATGAAACTACCACAAAATTTCTGTGTTTACAATATATCATGTATGTAAACCAGAACTGCTACAATAACTAGTAAAGCTGCCAGAAAGGGGGGGGGGGGGGGGGGGGAAACAAAAATTTAATTTTGCAAACAGCTACTAGTAAATATCATAAAGATCCTTCCACTTTCCACACCAGTCTGGTTTGTAGTTTTTTTTTATCAAATGCAACTGATAAAAGATAACGCTAGTTCACCTTTATTCGCAGGGTAACCTTTATTCGTTGTATTTAACACCAGGGTATTTAGGGATATCAAGTTGACGGACGGAGGTCCCAAACTGCATTATAATGAAGAAAAAAAATGCAATTTGAAACCACTGTCCATCTACGTCATATTCCTAAATATCCTGTTTTTAGGTACAACGGATATAGGTTACTCCGCGAATAAAGGTGAACTAGCGTTTCATGCTTCTAGGATATGTTTGATAAACATTAAAGTATTTTTTATCTCCCCTCTGCTTGTTAGTCATGGATAAAAAAGGAATCAAAAATAGACACATCAATCAAATATCAATATGAATTATGATGGTCCAGAGTTGAGCCTGAACCTCTGGACCTAAACCTGGACTTGATTAAGTTGGACCTTATTAAGCCAACAACTGGTATTCACCCCTAGGGTCCGTTAGGTAACTGGAAACATTTTTCCTAGCCTTTAGACATTATTATCATATAACGTTAGTTCACCTACAGGGCTCGAAATTCATTTGGGGGATTAGGTGCACTGGTGCACCCAGCTTAAAAAATTGGGTGCACCAAAAAATGTTTGGGTGCACCACTTAAATTTAAGTGATAACCTAATATTAAAACTTAGCTACAAGCTATCAAATTCTTAAACAAGTACCATGGCAGACATTTTTATTATCTAACATGTAGAGGTCAAGAATATGATGTATACTTTGATACATACATAAACAAAAAATCTTTACATACATAAACATAGGAAATATTTGGGTGCACCCACAGAAAATAATTGGGTGCACAGCTCCAATTTTGGGTGCATCAGGGTGCACATGCACCCAGTATTTCGAGCCCTGACCTATATCCGTTGGGTAACCTATATCCGTTGTACATAAAATAGGATATTTGGGGATCGTTTAGTTGACGGAAGGTATTTTCACATTGCCATACTAAGTATTTTGAAAATGTTGACATTTGAAACCCACGTCGTTGACCTGAAACCTCTAATTAAGTCTAAATACCCAGTTTTTTTACAACAAGGAACCTAGGTTACACCATAGATAAAGGTGAGTTAGCGTTACAGCTCACAAGACCACTAAAAACTGCCTGACCTGCCCATGTAGAAGAGTTTCTGTGTTGACTCCACAGCTGCAGACTCTGTGAGGACTCTGTACCCAAACAGCTCCGACAAACGACCTCGGAACAGCTGGGGACTCAGGTCCTCTCCTTCTAGAAGTCTGCGAGGAAAAATAGAAGGAACAACACATTGATGAAATCAAGAGATCACCAGACATCCTCAAACAAGTTTTTGTGACTTTGCAGTTTCAGACACAGAAATAGAGGCCACAAAAACAATACTATGTGCTCTTGTGTCACAGGGGTAATCAACAAAGACATAACAAGTTTTTCCTGGACTTGATCCTCGAGATCTGTACCATACCTGTACTTGAATTGCCTGTACCTGAATTTTTCTGTACTGGTATCCAAACCTAATACAAGTATACCTACACTAGGGTCTTACCTGTGCAGAACACCTGAACAGATATAAGTGTTCCTGTAAGGAGGCAGCGCTCCTTCTGTAGTGACTTCTCCATGGCACTTAAAGCAGATAAGTTGCAAGGAACAGCCACTATCTGTGGAATCAAGATCAAGAGCAAAAAGTCATTAGCATCTTTGTAAAAATGTAATACAAGACTATGCAATAGGCTGTGACTTCTTTATCTGAAAGTAACAAACAGCTACTTACCTTCATTGACTCCCAGAAACATACTGTTTGAAGAGAGCTCTTAAGTGCGACCGAAATGATCGCACATCCCGCATACTGTGCCGCCAGATTTGAAATCACAGTTGCTCTATATGATAGAGCACCACCTCACAATTAATCTTCATTTGCCATCCAGTCAAGTAGAATTTAAGAGTATAGAGGAAGGCTGTCCCTGCCACATATCAGTTTCCTCGCCTGACAGGAGGGTAGCAGCAGGGGTCACACCTACATTATTACTTTTGAATTTTGAGAAGAGCTCACCGTGCCTGTGCTGTCTTTAATTAATTTATTTACATGTGCCAAAGACATGAAGGAGGTTTCAAAAATCTACTTCCAGATGTTCGGGCAGAGGGCAGAGTTGCCTTGCACATTGGAGGGCTCAAATGGGGGATTCTAATACCAATAAATCCTTTAAAACCCTTCTTTTCCATGCAAAATCTCTTTCATCATAATATTTTTCAAAGAGAAAGATTTGGCAGCTATATACATGTAATATTAATATTTGAAAACCAGGCTACGACAAGCTAATACTAGTAATCTATCTCACCTCCCTCCTGTGAGAAGTCTGCACTTGTGGGGGGATGATGGTCGCTGTCAATCATCATTGGTTCACATGGAGACAGGGGTGGGGTCATCGACCCCTCCAGCTCATAACTGTCCTCATATGACCCCATCTGTGTCTGCACATATCAAAATAACGTCTGTCAACTCATTTCATTAGAAAGATCGACGGTGAGAATTATGGGGAGAAAATTTGCAAGCAAATGCAGGAAATTTTCCCTAGCATCGTCCTCAAAATTATCATAATAAAACTACACCCGTTTTTGTTAGTCTCTACCAGACTCCGGATCGCTGGAAAAATCATAGAAATGGAACAAATCAGAGGAGTAAGCCGGCCAGAGGAATATAACCGGCAAGGGAACAGCACGCGATCGCGAGCTTTTCCCTGGCCGGTTATTTCCTCTCTATTTGTTCCATTTCTACAATTTTCCAGCGATCCGGAGTCTGGTAGAGACTATGTTTTTGTGGTGTTACGTGCTTCTTTCACAATAATATATTTCACTATAACAACCTTGTGGTAAGGCATGTATGATATGATTATCAGCAATTATGTTTACTAGTAATAGGGTGGATAGAAGATCCCAATCACACAGCAAGGCCCAACTACATTAAACTATATATATGCATGTAAACTGTATCTCTGTTATATACTTCAAATAACACTTTCCTCCTCCCTCAAAGAGTCATAGCCTCAAGGAAAAGCGGCCGCAGGCTGACGTGAGCTTTCATGAAGAAACAAAGGTTCAAACAAACAAACAAACAATGGTTGGCCAGTCTAAGGATATTTCTGCCCCCCTCCCACCCCGGCTCTCATGGTCAACTATTGCACTTATGAGCCATCATCATCTGAAGAAAATGACGCACCTGATTGCTTTTTACACTTCCATGATTCAAGATCTCACGACTTCTGTGTTTTCTTTCGATCAAACTCTACATCAAGCACATTAAAACGTCTAAATCGCAGTTGATAAAGTTTGTACAAAAATATTGGGCAAATTTCCCGCCATCTTTCTTCCCATCATGCTTGAAATGGAATCTCCCACTACATTGAGGAGGGGGGTCTGAAATGTTGAAAACTTTTTCTTCATTAAACGATAATCGGTAACATCTTATTGTTATTGTGAAGTTGTTTATTCATAAGAACATTTTACATGATGACTTTTGTATATTCTGCTCGCAACGGAATTTTAATCGTCAAACACGATAACCGAAAGAGTGCTGCACTTTGTGTTATTTCCGATAGGGGTCTTTGACAAAGAGTGACTGGGCGGGTAACTACAGTGTCATGCTGAAATAGTGTGAAGATATACAAATTCTATTGCTAATGTACAACCAAGGAGGTTAAAGAATCACTTTCTTTAACCTCCTTGGTACAACGATACATAAAGGATAAATAAATGGATAGGACACTGCTCCATAACAATAGGCTGTTATCTATAGGTCATTTGGTCAACCTAGTATTGAATTTAGTGTACATTGAATCTCTGAATCGCCATGATATATGAAACCGCGAATGTTGTGGTAGTATTGACTTCAGAAATTTGGTATTATGATCATTTAGAATTTACTGGACTTTTCTAAGATAAAGGAGTGAGATTTTTAACATTTCTATCAACGAAAATGCATGAATATTGACAAATTCTGCATAAAACCCATAGAGAAACCCTACAAGAAGTAACAAAAACGGTCGTATCAATCATTACTCGATTTCTTCGTCCACAATTCAACACTATAAGTATAACACTACAGTTAACATTACATGTAAGTAATTGAAACTTTGGACTATCAAACAGACAGTCTCAAGTGGTTCTCACGGTCTTGTCGACGCAAAAGAAAATATTCGTCTTGTACAACTAAAACTGCGAACAGGTTGTGATGTTTGTTTGCCGTACAACAATCATCCTAGTAGATTATAAGTTACCAAAATCCACGCTTGTTTGTTTGTTTTGAGAGATTAACGCTTGATTTTGTGGCGCCAGGCTTGTTCTTGGCAGTAGACTTGATTTTTATGTCTGAAAAAAAAAATGCCGTTCTTGATTGCGTTTGTCTACATAGGGACAAAAATGTACGAAATAAACTTTCTTTGACAACAAAGTTAATGAAGATGATTCGAGAGTCAAACTATGCTAGCTTTTTCTTCATCTCAGTATACCGTTTGAGGGGTTTTCTTTGAGTTCATAGAGTTTGGGGTTTCTTTTTCTATGTTTTGGAATGAAGACAATCACAGAACTGTTCAGAGACAAATAGAATGGTGTCGCGCCCTCATCGGACGACCGCGTCTCACAAAGTTGTGCCGCCTTGATTAAAAAATCCTTGTTCCACTCTTTTGGCAAAAACGATACAAAAGCCAGTTTAATTTTCTCTTCTTTGTTTTTCTCCTACGGAGTTCACACACTTCTATTGTGGATTTTGGAAGCTTCCCTTCGGCTGTATCAGACCGGGGGTGTGCTAGTCAGATGCAAATGTTCGTGTCTAGAGCCTGCCGCTTCAAAAGGCACCCGTCACACCACTCGCTGTGGCACGGCCGCCAAAAGAACACATGGCCACCCAAAAGTCGCCCAGACCACTTCCAAAGCACAGAAATACATTACGACACCGCCCCAACCTTTTATTTCTTGCCTATAGATGTAAATATGTGAAAACATAATGCCCGGACTTGTATGCATGTGATTTGTGTACAGGGGAAGGGGTAGTTTGAAAATGATTGATCGCAGGCAACCCGTTTAATAACTACAGGGCGTTTTCTCTCCATGGTGTGAAGTTGGTAAACTCGTTAACGATTGTCTGTGAGCTAACCACACTCATCCCTCAAATTTCCTGTATGGACTGATAATATAGTCCCGCTGAAGTCAGCCACGCGTCGATTGGCGGTTACTTGGCGGTGTGAGTTTGCGGACGCCGACAGAAAACAAAGTTTTTCTCAACTTTCTCTAAAAGAAGAAAGCGAGTGAAAACAAGGGGTATCGCGAGTAGTGGAGGTTTATGAATATTTATGAGGATAGGCAATGTGCTGTTGCTGTGGAATCCTCGGAAGGCTCTGTCATTGTCAGGCTAGGCCGAAGGAGAACAATGGCTAAAACAACAGCGCACAGTGTGCGATATCCTAGGCGGCGACCAATCAACGCCCGCGTTACTGGTCATCACAGGTTCTGCCGCTTCGCTATATTCAAATTCAAATTAGTCTCCTCCAATCACGACGAATTATTATTCGACGTCATTAGAAATGTGAGAGGTGGTAATAATCTAATTTCCGTGGGGGCTTTGGAGTTGTCAGATGTTTGGTAGTCCTGTCACCTGCGGTCGTGTGCGTTTTCTCTTAGCATAATACAGAGAGTAAGGAAAGTAAATTGCAGAGTTTGGACCGCGTTGTTTGAGTGGAAAACATGGCGACTTCCCCGAGCCCGTTCAGCCAGAGCTCGTCTTCGCCGTCCTCGAGTAACTCGCCGCCTCATCTGGAGAACGGGACCGGGCTGCTCAGCATACCGCCCCCGTACAACGGCTTCGGAGACCACGGTACACACAAGTCGCCGGAGAACGGCCACTCTTTAAACGTGCTGAATGGCCACCAGAGTAGTACGAATGGTTTGGGAAATGGTCACTCCTTCCCGTACGCAACTTCTTGGGCTAGACTGTCAGAGACATCGCCTTCTCCGCCTTGGTTCGCGGGCCTGCACCCGCAGGAGCTCAACGGGAAGATCAACGGGGTCAGAGAGAACGGAGAGGGCCACCCGGTAAGTCTGCATAGAGGCTACCCACCACCGGGCGGCTCGCTACCTACCACCGTACCTTCCAGCTTCATCCCCCCGATAACCACAGCAGGTACCCCCGCGGGCTTCGCCTTCCCTCACTCCGCTTACACCGGCATGGTCAACGGCCACGGCGGGCTCAACGGCATCTTCACGTCGGCTACCCAGCCGCCTATCGTACAGATCCCCAACGGTAACGAGCATCGTAGCAACGGCAGCGCCGGCTCGGGCGGTTCAACCAGCACAGAGGGGGACGACGACAGGGAACAGGCGGACGGAGAGGAGTCTCCCACCGCCGACGAGCTCGAACAATTCGCCATGGTTTTCAAACAACGGAGAATCAAGCTCGGCTTCACCCAGGCTGACGTTGGCCTAGCACTTGGAACGATCCACGGAAACGTTCTCAGTCAGACCACCATCTGTCGGTTCGAGGCCTTGCAGTTGAGCTTCAAAAACATGTGCAAGCTGAAACCGCTTCTACAGAAGTGGTTGGAGACCGCTGACTCCAACATGAGCCCAGGTTCTCTACCCAAAGACGAAGGGCTAGGAGGGGAGGTCATCACACCAGGGAGAAAGCGCAAGAAACGCACAAGCATCGAAGTAAGTATAGTCTCTTTCTTTAACTACCACAAATACTAGTTTCTCGTATCGCTAAACCTAAAACTAAGTAACTTTGAGAGGCGCTGCGCAAAAAAATATTATCATTATTATGACAAAAACACAAAGTACACATGGCATTCCAATGCCCCACACTCAAAACCTCCAAAAACGTCACCAGTAGTAAACACTATTGGCATAAACACGTAAACAAATACTTCTTATTTGACCTCACTTGACGAGTGCTTTCCAATTGGTTTTCAACCAAGGTGGTCCGTTGCTAAGTGCCCCTAAAAAGAAACCTTCGTATAAAGTTTATTTAAGTGTTGGGTATAGATGTACGTTTGTTTTTCAAAGTGTATATAAGAACACGTTTTACTGAAGCTGGAAAAATGTGTTCCTAAAAGATAAAGATTGGTTTTGGTATGATTAGCGGTAATTAGATACATTTGTATCACAAGCACTTTGGCCTTCCACCTCACTGAGAACTGTCCATTTGATAGATGGCTTGTTTAGCTTATTCAAAGTAGTTTGGTCGTCCCGTGGTGAAAGAGTATAAAAAGTTATCAAAAACATACAAAGAAAACCATGTACATTGTCTCTCTAATATTTCGTGAAGTTTTATTTCTTAGACTTAGGAATGATGGACGAACTTTATTTTTCGTGAAATTTTCTTCTGAAATGTTTGACGTGTCTCAAAATCTCAAGACTCCACCACCCAGCGTGTGATCTTAAGTTTGGTTTGTTTTCATAATAGAAGTTTCCATAATTATGTGGACAAACAGAGGCGGCGTTTGCGTATGAGATGAGGTTAATGAAGATCTGCTTAAGCGGCGATGCATGTGAATCCTCGCTGATTCGGGTATCATACATGCATGCATAATCCCAAAGTTTCACTCTCTGACAATGACACAGAATTGTTTTTGTTTTATTTTTTCGTTCTTTATCTCTTAGTATTTTACCAAAGCCACGGTTGTTGTTTTTGCTGGTTCGTTTTTGCTTCTTCCATTTCTAGTTCTGCTTCCAATTTTCCATTTCTTTGCTTTTTTTTAATTTTGACAAAAAAGTCATTTCCTATTAGTATTTTGCCAATCGAATGTGCCTCTGAAAAACTGCAGTATATTTCTGATGTTTTCGTTTTCTTTCCATTTCCCCTTTTCTTACCAATTTTACGGATCTACCCTCTAGTGCAGATGTTTAATGTGATTAAGTGCGTGTATTTCCTGTCTAACTCTAACCCTATCATTTTGACTTCCCGAAACGTGTTCGGTCTGCGTCATCACTGCTTGATTATAGGTCTTAAGACTGGAGGGCATTTTTCGTCTTGTCACCACGCGACAGACCATGCCATTCCAAGCTATGCCTAACATAAGACGACTTTCAAAGCTTCATAACATTTCAACACAGAAGTAAACGAGTTATCAGTCAAAAGTTTCATTTCTACTGTTTACTAGTTACTTTTATTCGCTTTAATGCTAATAATGGTAACTTATTCCAAGTTAATGTTTGATTGAAATGACATTCTGGAACTTTAAGAACAAAAGCAGAAACTAAATACTTGTTTTGAACTAGCCTTTCTTTGTTTTTGAAGGCTTCTAGGATTGATCATTTGGATGGTTATGATTTTCAATAACAATAACTACTATTGAAAGAAAAAGTAAATACGACACTGCAAAGCTTATCAAATGTTTACATGTACTGATACCAGACTATTTTGTCCCCCAGGTGTCAGTGAAAGGTGCATTGGAAACTTTCTTCTACAAGCAGCCCAAGCCGTCTGCGATCGAGATTAGCCAACTTTCTGAGGGACTCAACCTTGACAAAGAGGTAAAGATGATGATCAACTTTTTTCTAACAAAAGTTAGAAAATGTCATTCAATTTGTAACGGAATTGTCACCTTCTTTTAGAAACTGACCCACTCACTTCTTAATTTGAGCACGCAAGGACGTCTCATATAACGTCCTTTGAGCACGTACAGAATTTGATGTTGACTGATAATGATTGATTTCTTCTTTATTATCACTAATCAGAGCCTTTCACATCCAATAACTATATTTTAGGACAACGATTACTATTTGAATCGAAACGACAGTAACGATGGCTTTCTTTGACGCTTTGGTCTTTTATTCACTTTCTTAATATTTTGTCCCACATAGGTTGTGCGCGTATGGTTCTGTAACCGCCGCCAGAAGGAACGTCGCATGTCGCCGTACCACGCCGTCAACGGGATGAACGGCCACATGAACGGTCACGTCAACGGCCACGCCAACGGGCACGTCAACGGCAACGGACTGATGACCAACGGCCACGGCATGTACAACGGCGGGGACGACATCGACATCCACCGAGGAGCGCCCTCCCCCATCCCGCACCACCTGGCCCATAACGGCCACCATCACCACCACGTCATGATGCCTGCTCACAGCCCTGCCGCCATCTCCTCACAGTAACTGTAAGAGATCCACCTCCAACGCGTCGCCAAAAAAGCCGTTTAAACGTTGTAAGGGCTGTCTCTATTACAGCAACTTTTCTACGTTTTGCCTTATGTAAGCCACGTTCTGGACTGTCAACGATGGCCGCTAGGTGTAATGCTAGCCATGTTTTATTTTTCTAGACGCAACCGTTTATTTTTTGTTGATATGTCAGATTTGTTTTCGCTTCTGGCGTCTGTACAGTTTAACTCTAACACAACAAATGAGGGCATCTTGCTTCCCTGAAAAATTGGACGGCTAGTTTTTTTTCCGCATCGTGATATGAAAAATGACGTAAACTTTGTGAGCCTCTTTTAGAATTGAGGACAAAAGTTAAGTATTGTATTCAGAGCGCTTTACCTTGTACATTTTGGGTGTCGGGTAGTTATTAGTTGATATTCGAATGGCAGCTATGTTATGAGACTAATTTATATGTAATAGTGTAACGCTGTATCTCTAGTTTCTGTTAGGACTTTTGTGTTATGGACAAGGGTTCAAATTCGCAATTGTAACCACGTAAAAAGTTGCTAGGTAGATAAAAGTTGTGTCAATTTCAAGAAAACAGTCACGAAATATCTCGCCAGTTTGTGCTCGAACAAGGGGACAAGTTTGTTACGAATGCTACAAATTAAGTCCAATTTGGCACTTTTGAATGGAAATCAAAACAAACCCAGTGCCCCTGGCGCCACAGATTGGCTTATTTTTCATAATCTGGCCCATCTGCCATTCTTTGCTTCTTTGGCCGATTTTGGTAGACAACTTGGCAAACGGCTTTTGTTGTTGTCTGACTATCTGATAGTTGGTAAGAAAAACAAGTGCCCGGTCGTAGCAACGTCATTTTGTCGTTGAGGAAATCTTTGTGACTGAAAATATTTCTTTTTCGGATAACCCCGAACCAAAACACGAGAAAGTGGCATTTCCATTAGAAATCCCCGAAATTCCAAACAGATGTAAACATTCCTTTGTTACGGAAAACACGTCACACGTTTCCATGTGCAATTCCACGTCCTATTGTGCAATAGTTTGAATATGCATATCCCCCACTCCCCACAACATCTGTGGGTTGTGTGCGGATTTTCGTCGTTTTTTGGTAACTTGTAAGATCCTTCGCTGCTCATTTTCCGACTATTATTGATTTATACTATACATGTTGTACACATACTTATGTCATGTGATCCTACTACGTTTTCGTACTTTTCTTTTCTTAGGAGTAGAAATTTAGGAAAGTAGATGCCCTACGATTAGATAGTTATGAAATACTTGATGATAAAAGAAGTCCAAGCGATATGTTGCATTAGCGATTGTGTTTGGCATTTGTTTGTTGCAAGAAAGGATAAGTCTATGCAAATGACTTTTGTAATATTGTGAGCATTGCTGCTGTATTTACTGATTCAAAAGAAGAGAGTTGTGCCAAAAAAGAGCCTCGCATTTCCAAAGAGTGCCATGTTTTGGAGGAACAGTTTTTTTAGTAACCATATCATAAAACAGAAGGTCTATTCCACACCTAGTGTGGGGTATATTTTATACTCCGTCTCTGAGACTAAGAATAAACAACCTTGTCCCGAGGAAACGGTTGGTCGTGTATGTCTTCTTTGTTCTCATTGGTTAAGTGGTTAAGACTATATCCAATCATATGTTACAACTTAGAGAGAAAAGTAAAAGATTGTCATATCTATCCGCTGCCTTCGGGACTATTGCACATCTAGGCATATAGGTGAAAGACCCAAAAATCTTGTTTCTTTTCTCCCAAATTCTCAACGAAATTGAGCATTCTTTCTCTTTTACGGTATGGAGTGTTCTCTAAGAATTTTCAAAGTTACAAACATCATGTCTGGCAAGTATAACATTATAAACCACATGCAGATGAAGTTCGATTTGATGAACTTCAAAATAATGCACACCTTATAACAAAACCTAACTGCCGGGAGTTTGGCCTTTGTCTTGCCATTTAGGTGAAAATCCACCGTGGTGATGGAAAGAAGGGTCTAATTGAGTCTAGGCAGGAGAATGGCACGCGTAAATTCCCGACAAACCCTCGGGGAGCCCCGGACGATAATCACTCTCTCACCGCGGCAGGTGGCCGGGCGACGACGTAAGCGATCCCCGCTACAGCTATCTGATTCAGACAAAGCCTTCATGTTTCTCTGTTCCCAATCATAAAGACGATTCGCTGACATGTTGCAAAGCGATTTACATGAACGTAATGTGAGGCAAAAATCCTCCACTGGAGTTACTTATAGCTATTAATATTTTGTCGTTTTGTTGAAAAAAATGGCAGCGTTTTGAGAAGAAGAAAGGATTGATCATTAATCCCATGTGGTATGACAAGATTATACTTTGCATAAAGAAGCTAACGGCGGCTGTTCTGACGATAGCAAAACTTGATAACGAAATCTGACATTTTCGTCAGAGTGTAAGGAAAAATCGTACAAAACTAACAATTGGCTATAAAATGCTAATTATCTCTTCTAGAAAATGACTCACATCCCCAAAAGGCTATAAAACTTGGCGAATATTTTGAGAGACTATCAAGGTTTTATACAATGATGTTTTAGCCTAGATCGTCCAAGCACTCTGTCATCTCGAAAGTCGAGACTACATACTAGTAGGATCTAGAAGTCACAGAAGATCTAGGTCTTATCTAAATGCACTAATCTATACACTATTGTTAAGTATGGTAGGTAAAAGGAAATTGATAGGCAAAAAAATATGTCCTTGGGGTTGTGTTTCTTCATCCATCAACGTCTGAAACAGCAGATTTGATTGATGTCGTCCATTTTTTCTCACGTTCGGGCGAAAGAGGCGCGATTCTTTCCATCTTTCTGTCAAAATGTCTCCTGGGAAGTCTTCTAAGTAACGAACTGGACTCCTCATTAGCAAAAAGGTACAGGAAAAAGGAAGGTGTGTGTGAATCATAAAATGTGTCCACTCGCAGATGGCACTTTAGTTGATTACCCTGCGCGCCCATAGGAGCGAGGGATTTGGTTCGGTCCGGTTGCTCATCCTGTCGTCTGAATTCCGAGAATACTGACCAACAAATGACATTAATTACGTCATCAAGATTAAAGGTCGAAACACGTGGGTGGACGCAGGAAATACCTCAACAAAGACACATTTCCTGTTCGGCTTAAAATCTTTGTGACTCAGATAGACTTTTTCGAATTTCAATCGACTAGAATCAGTGATGTTTTGAGCAGTCGTTTTAGCATTGTGTTTTCACCTTTCATAAAATCACTTGTTCCCATTGATACACGTGAAAATCCTCTTCGGTTTTGTTTTATTTCACATAAAAAAATCAACGTTTTCTGAAGTTTTTTCTTTTCTGTTCTGTTTCTAAAACTATATGATATACTGATATATCATATAAGTTAAGCAAATTGTACCAACTTGATTTAAAGAAGCGTCAAGAGTGAAAGAAACAAAGCCTGTATGGGTTGCAAAATAAAATCTTAAAAATTATGGCGGGCTTACTCCTCTGGTGTGTTATTAATTCCATTTGACCAGTTTCTACTCTGTTAGAAAAAATGTGCCTAGTGTACCAAAAGATCACGTTTTTACTATTCTACGAAATCTATTGTTCCTGACCCAATCGTTCCATTGCCCCCCTCCCCCTTGCAGGTGTTTCGTTATCTGTACCTATATCGTCTGTAGTTTCCGACTAGTCTCAGACTAGTTTTATCAGCCCGGTATAACTGGACGGGTGAATCATTACCGTAAAGTAGCGAATTATTATTCTTGGATTAAAGGATTTAACTCCCTTGAGAGAAAACAGCGCGCAAAATGGTTCATCGAAACAGTAGAGATTTGTACTGTCTCGCCTAGTCTTGTTTTGTGTCGTCCCCAAAATCACATTTTATACACGGAAATCCTTGCTGCTTTTACTGACTAAAAATGTCTGATTTTTATGACATGGCTGTACGACTTGACCATAACCTCCTAAAGAAGAGATTTCGTGGTAAAGTAAAACAAAGGACACCGCGTCAGCTGGAAGTCACCGCCGCGAAAGCAAAATTGGACGTCGCCATTGTTTTTCTCCGAAGGTGTTCTCCCAATTTTCTCTTTCGGTCCGCGGCTCGATTGTCGGCTGATTTACATTATTATTTATCGAGATCGGTCCACTCACACCTTTTTAGAATAATCCTTTGTTTTTAAGAAGACGGCGTTTCAGATAACTTTTACACACACCGCTTCAAGTACAACTGTGCGTGGTTGGCGGGATAGCTAATTTACTATATGTACATCACACTGTAGTATCAATTACACATACTAGTACATGTATTTGGTAACAACGTAATATGAATTCAATAAAGGCAACCTAAGCAATATTGGCTCCAGATAGCCGTGTTGGTTAACCCAGAAAAAAACATCTTATTCCACAGAATACATGTCCACAGACGCAATAGATGCCCACAGTTTTTAATATTATATATGTCATTATATAAAAATATTATACATATAAAGAAGTTACCCGTGTGCGAAAGAACTTGTAAATACTGTACGTTAGATATGGTAGAAAACGAAACACATTCTACATGTATTTCAAACTGCCCCTTCTATGATCAAGAGAGAAAAGAGCTCTTAAAAGAAGCTACCAAATTCTATCCTAATATCTCCACGTTTACAGACAAAAAGAAAATTACTCTCCTTTTAACGTCGCGAAACCCACACATTACAGAAAAAGTGGGATCTTTCGTCTTCCATTGTCTCAGAAAAAGAAGTCAAACCCAATAAGTTACATCTTTAAGTTAGACTAGAGTAGTCGCTTACTATACTGTTTTATTTAGTGTTTACCATTATTTGTCTGTCATTTTTTGTCACTTGCAATTAGCCCTCGGGCAAGTATTTGCAATAAACTTATCACTATAATATATGCGAACTTCAACAAACCGTTGATAAATCAAAGCTATGTTTCTTAAACATTAAAATGTGGTCTTTGTGTTTGTTGTGCGTTCCTAAAATAACTTCATGTTTCTGGTACTGTAAATGCATTTAAGTTCGCGGGGATTTAATTTCGCGGTAGCGGGAAAAGGGACTTTTCGCGGAGGATTTAATTTCGCGGTAACACCATAGACTGCAGTCGAATACCATGAGAAAAATGTTCGCGGTGGTTTTATGTTCGCGGTATAGTGGTCACCGAGAAAACCGCGAACATTAATCCACCGCGAACATTTCTGCATTTACAGTATTTTACACTACGTCAATGAATGGATGAATGAAGACCTTTATTGTACAGTTTTGCCCGACCGAGCTAAGTACATCAGTACAGGTCACAACAAGTCAAAACATATCAATGTGCTCAATTGATTTTGCCTTGTGAATAGAGCAATCGTCCTCAACTTTGCGTCTTGGTGGGACATGATTGTTTGTGAAGACAGTTTGTTTAAGATGGTCTTTTAACGAAATAAAATTGGACGATGCAGGTTTGATGGGTATGTATGACAGGGGACAGTTGTCTGTGCTTTGTGGCTAGCCGGTTATGTATGACTTGAAAAGTAGGTTTATGTGTACCTGTAACTAGTCCATGCCGCGTTGCATTGTTTGAAGAAAGATTACTAACGTTATGACTAAAGAAGAGCCGGGTATGTATGTGTATCTGTTGACATTGTTGTATTTCATACACTCATGTCTTGATTATAATAGCAGTCCTAGTACAAAGCCGACTTTGGTTAGGTTTTGCTCAGGTCAACCTAAAATAGGCTAGGGTAGGTCGGGTAACTATCTAGAAAGACAACATTTTTTTTGGCCTACATGTCACGTTGCATTTTTTGAGGGTCAAGATGGCGAATATTGTGACTGAAGAAGAGGGTATGTAGGCGTATCCATTGGCATTGTAGTACATGTATTTCATAAACCCTCTTCTTTTTTCAAAATAGAAGTCTAGTGACGAAGCTGAATTGGCAGTTATGTTTTGGCGGACGACGAGTACGGACTACTAGTACTAAGACGGACATAGTAGAGTACAGTATAAGGTGTTGCAACTAGTTGCCTGCCATATTCTGTGACAGATTAGGGAAAAGGGAAATACGGGTCCATGCTTGTGTTTATTAACAATCTCGGTTATCAATGCCAACAACATGTACTCGTATTTTTGTGTAAAGTTATGCAAGATTTGTGCACATGTCATGCAACAATGACCACAATCTGGTTTAAGATCAGTACCCTTTTTTACAGCGTATACCTAGTTAAAGATTACCCACCAGAAAGAACGGATAACAGTATGAAAGTCCATATACATATACATATAATTGATACCATTTGTACACTAGAAGAAAGATTGACGAAGAAGCCAGCATGAAGACATCGATAAAATCAAGATGGACATAGAACACTCTGAAGACAAGATCAAGGGCACCACTTGGCGGTCGTGTTTCAAGGTAAGGCACATTTCATCATTTTGTTTTTGTGTAAAAAAAATACATGAATAGAAGCTACGTGGACAACTCTTATTTTCAGTGTTACAAGAGTTACGCATTCAGTATCAAATGATGGTACAAAGGGGGGCATCTCACTAAAGCTGTGGTACGCTCAGCAGATTTCATCGACAAAACGAATCTTTTACGTTTTTTTAGTCATACGTGCACGTTTTGTATAATATTCCCATTATAAAGTCAAGGGTAACATTAACTCAATTTAGAACACAGCAGTGCCGCCAACGCATCACAGACCAGTGAGAACAAGGCCTAGGAAAAGGTTGTATTTCCGGTAATGCCCGACCGACCTACGACGGATCGTACCAAAAGCCTACCGACCCTACCTATTTAGGGGTGTCGACCTCTGACAAGAGACATAAAATGTTCCATCTAACAAAATAGTTTTCCAACATGTTCCCATTTCGATAATTGCACAATGTTTGTTCGTATAACTAAACACATGATGTTGAAAATATCAGTGAACTGATGCATTTCTGTTTTATATTGTCAAACTTTATTTTATGTATGTATGTATTTATTCTAGCCTGAGTACTACCAGCTTCTTAGTTTAGACCTACGTCACATTTTCAACCCGGGCCCGGCTTGGCTGTTTGCGGAAACGAAAAATTAAAGTCTATGCCGATAAATATGCACAAGGCATGATGTTGAATTATTTGTGGTCCGTTTTGTGTTTTTGTTGTCTTTTATATCGTACTTTTCCTTCCCCATAACTGCCTTGCTGGGCCTCTTTGTAGAAATGTGACGTCAGCTTTTCCGGGGCTCCCATTGGTTTTTGGTTATTTGGTTATTGGGTGGGCCGACTACTCTCTCTTTGCAGCCAGGGGCTGAATTGCGAGGAGCTTACAATAGGCGGGGCTAAATCGCAAGGGTCTGGAGCGAGCTGCCATTCGGCGCCACTCAGGTGACCTCAATACGACAGCAATTGCCCCAGGTGCGGCCAAGGTACTGTAGGTTTTGAACCGCTCACACCGCACCATCGCACGTGTGGCGGGTTCTTTAACGTGCCCGGGGTATGGCCCTCCTCTTACACGGGACCTCCATTTAACGTCCTATCCGAGGGACGACTCATTTTCACTTGAGTAAAGTGAGGAAAGTCGTGTAAAGTGCCTTTCCCAAGGGCACAAGATCGGCAGCACGGCAGGCGGAGTCGATCCCGCAACCTCTCGGTCACGAGGCGGACACAATACCACTGTGTCAAGGCACGGGGAGTATGAGAGCCCCGGTAAACCACTGAGGTTAAGATAAACCTCCTTGGGTAAATTAACAAGGCTGATACTCTGGCTATATTTATTCATCACTTGGGCAGAAATCTACAGAAATAGTTTTTAGGGCGTGATATAGCCATCCGATCATCTTCATCATCATCATCTTCATCATCATCATCTTAACCATCACCAACAGTATCACTTATACCATTATAAGTACATTATTGGTGTCATTATCATTAAACTCATTCATTATTATCAGTACTTATACTATTATATCTTTACTTCAGAACCAGTTGGGTGTGGCGGCTTGTCTGGCGGGAGGTCTGTTTGCAGGATTGGTGCCTGCAACATCCCGGTATGTCCAGGACCGGGGATACACCGCCATACAGCTGCATCTCTTTAACGATGTGCTCATTCTTCTGGTCCCACTCTGCATCGTCGCCTACCAAAAGACCAACCTCCGCCTAAAGGAATATAAGCAGGCGCTTCATTTGATGTTTCAAGGTTTGGGTAGATTCGTCAATATTCTTTGCCACATCTATGCATACCAATTCGTTCCTCCAGCCAACGCAGAGACAGTTCACAACGCCAGCGCTCCGGTCTTCTGTGTCATTTTTTCCTGTACTTTCCTTCAAGAGGTAAGCTGTAAACGTGTGTAGGCCACAGTATCTTAATTCCATGGATGGTGGCCTCTTCATACTCGAAATATGTTGAGAAAGTGCAATAAACAACAAGAGGGATAGGAAGAGATGCCTAAATTTTCGAAGTAGTGACCATAAAAGCTGTAGCAAGAAATAAAGTTACAAAGTTGACAACTGTACTCAAGGCTACCTACATTAGTGTCGCTTTAAATCGCAATTGCCACACGACATGTCTTCCCACCTTTTGTGTTCTTTGTCATGTGGACCATCTGTGGTCGAAATCAGGAACATATATATATACGCGTACTAACGTCATCCATAAAATTTACATGCCATGGCCCATTGTAAAAAAAACAATTGAAAGAGATCTAGTCTCTACCATAACTATAACTACGCTGACTATATAGGGAGCATTCAGTTGGTGTTTGTCTTGTTGTGCGTAAGCAGCTATGTGAATACTGCAGGGTTGCAGTATGTAAGGCGGCAGTGGTGTAATAGGATACTTGGAGAATCGTAAGTATGGTTTGGCTATGGTCCAATTAATGGGGTTGTAGCTTGCAGAGCCAAGATGACTTCAGACTTCACCCACGCAGTTGTCAAATTGTAAGGTGTAACCAATTAAAACGTGTTCCTATTCTGCGTCACTTCAGGATCCATCCTGTGCGACCATTGTTGGCAGTCTTTGGTGCATCGCTGGTGTTGTACTTCTCGGCTACGGTAGCTTCGTCAACAAGGGGTCATCAACAGACTGGGACGTTGGTCTGGGAATGGGTCTGGCCATATTCTCAGCAATATTTCACGGCGCAATTATCGTTCACGCTAAAGGCCTGGCGGAGAACACCTCACGAACGATGATGATAGTGTATACATATGTAATAAGTACGGTTTGCGCAGGGATAGCATTATGTTTTACCAGTGTAACATGGCACCTCGAACTGTTTACCGCCGCAATGCTATCTATAAGTTGTTTTAGTACTGCATTCAGAGTGCTTTTCTTCTACCTTGCTCTGAAGCTAGTTGAGGTTAACGCAATAACTGCCCTGTATCAAGTCAATGTATTTCCTGCCTATGGCCTACAATGGTTAATGCTAGGCTTTGTCCCTACAGTTCTGGAAGGTTTTGGTCTAGGGTGTGTGCTGATAGGGACCTCTTGTGTTGCGATTTGGGAGGCGTTTGCTCGTTGGAAAGCAAACAGGCACAGGGCATTCATA
Organism: Branchiostoma floridae; assembly: GCF_000003815.2. Classification (NCBI taxonomy): domain Eukaryota; kingdom Metazoa; phylum Chordata; class Leptocardii; order Amphioxiformes; family Branchiostomatidae; genus Branchiostoma; species Branchiostoma floridae. The sequence continues at coordinate 14,644,277 of NC_049987.1, read as the reverse complement.
AAAGAACTTAACTTCACATTACCAAAAAATTAATCACAAAAGACGAAGCCTCGTATTGCTGTTTCGAAGTGTATAGTATTTTGAAATGCGTATCACACTTCCTCGCAAACTGACCTAAAAAGTTAACCTTACAGGTGTGATTTTGCCTTCAGGTTATAATTATGCCATGTTGTGTCAAAGGGCAAAATGCTGTGCTTACGGTCACCCAACATACTCTAGCAAAACCTGACGAAACTAGCAGTTTTTTAGTCAACCTATGGCAAGGGACATAGAATTTTTGATAGCGTTGCAGAATCGTTTTTCAATATGTTCTCCTCAGTTTTGTTGCGCAAGAGAAAATCATGTTTGTACAATATATATCTAGATTGTTTTCCAATTGTTAAAATGTAACTTGGCCTTGGCCTAGCAACTGGGTTAAGACGTACTTTCAAAATAAAAAGTATAGGGGCATCAAATATTGCAAACCAACTCATCCCGGACAAAAGTCTACACATAATACAGGCATGTCACCATCAAGATGTGGAGGCATTTTTCAATCTTTAAAAGCATAACTACAAACTGTAAAGCCTTCTATCAATGTGCATCACTGATTTCAAATCATTATCGTCATATAACCTTCATAAAGTATAGGCCTTGTTTTTGGTGTCAGTATGTTTGTCTGTGTGTCTGTTTGTATTTCTAGATATTTGTAGTCAGTGTAACTTTAGAACGTCTGGATGGATCGTAATGGTATTTGCTATGTGGGTTGGGAGATGAAGGCCAAGGTCGATTTTGTGTGTTCCTTGATAGTTGATACTGTAGTTGAACTTACGTTTTGTTTTGTTTCTTTTCTCCTAGACATACGACTGTCTGTATGTTTTGGTGTAAGGAAGAAGTGACGTAGGGCCACCTAGAATATTCCTCTGGAACGGCAGGGGCGGTTTTAAAAAGATATTTCGAGGAGGATAAGTAAACGAAAGAAATACGAATTTCCATAATATTCGGTATGCAGATAGTTCAGACAGAGATGTAGAGAATGATATACAAATCATTACTTAATTTGCATAATTGATAAGGTAAATTTGTAGTGTTTCCCATTTCATGACTTCCATACACGTAACGTTTGTAATTTATGGCAGGTGAAAGATGAAGCTGAAAGACCATCACAAATAAACAAAAGGACCATCATAAATAACTTAGGTAAGGCTAAAAACAGCTTTATTCGCATAATCAATGAGACAAAATATTTCATGACGGTATGAGGTCTCCTATCTCTAAGTGACATGTCTGTCTGTCTGTCTGTCTGTCTGTCTGTCTGTCTGTCTGTCTGTCTGTCTGTCTGTCTGTTTGTGTTTCAGGTATTTTGGTCCCCCCCCTCCACGTCACATTTTGATACAAGAAGCTTTATTGACACGAAAAAAGTACAGTCACTTTTGTATGGCCAACTATAAACTACAACGAAAAAAGAGAGAAGAATACAGAATACATCTTACAATGCTACTAATTAGACAGTATAGGATAATAAGATTCTACTAATCAAACAATATCAGGTTGGGTTAAACGTGTCTTTTCTAATCACAAAGCAATCTTTTATGTATTTACCTATCCTGGCACTATGAGGACTGTCGGATATAAAGATTATAGTCAAATCTACTTCTGGTATCTAGAATCTTGAAATATGTAGTATTTATATATGTTATCTCATGTCTCTGTTGTTGTGGTTCTGTGCAAGAATATCGTGCTCTGGAAGCCGACTCCGTAGTCCTCCAGCGTTAGGTCATCTCGGAGAGTCTTGCCAGCAAACACCAATGACAATGTGGCATTATCTGAAAGTGTATGGCGATTATCATTGTTTACAGTTAACCAAATCGTTATTCTAAAGAAAACTGTATATCGCTGTTGCCATATCTTCACTTCAATTTTCAAATAAAAAACGTGGAGTTGAAACGATTGTAGTTGGAAAGAAGGGAAGCCGTTTCCAGGGCCAAAAGGTTGCGAATATCTTGCTAAGAAAGAGAGGCGAATACTGATAGATGTTGCCAACTTTATCAACAAGAACGATACCCGAAAAAATATGCGTAAGGAAATACGAGTGCTGCTTGGGCATTTGCACAATTCGCTTTCGATGGTATTTTAGAATAGACATATATATGAAGGGCTCTACTCTCCAAGAAGAGGTTTGGTTCCGGCCGTTTTTGACTAGTTTTTAGGCGTTTTTGTCAGGCTTTCTATTTTGTGCCGTTTTCGTTTGGCCGCGAGATATAAGGAAAACGGTATAAAACATTAAGCCAGACAAAACCGCCTAAAACACATGAAAATCAGTCGAAGCCGAAATTCTGCATGTAGAGTAGAACATCACTACCTTTTTCGACTTTCCCGCAGCATCTTTTCTTGATGGAAGCCACCGTATCGCTCAGACTGACATCGTTGATTGTAACCGTCCATTGACTTCTCCGTTCAGACTGCAGTTGTACGAAAATCTGAAAGTAGTGATGTATGTCAGCACAAAACGATGTCAAAGCTGAAATGTTTCAAGTAATTTTGTCACTTCAGGGTCATATTGTATCTTCTTTACCCACTTGTACACATTGTCGTAAATCGGAATCATAATCATCCTTTCTGAGATCTAAACGGTACCATTACAGTCCGAAAGAACAACAACAAAGTACTTGCAAACATGTTTTGTACAGCATCACGTTGTTTGCAAATATTTGTCACATTCCCTTGGTTCATACAAGTAATTCAAGCACTGCACTGAAAGGGTGACGCGTGTCAATCGTTGAATAAGCTTCTATCTAAAATTTATATTTTTCTAGACTAAGTAAATGTAACCATCTAACCATTCACTGCATTGTGAAAAAAAATCAACCTGGGTACCACCCTCCGTGGTAAGCAAGCAAAAAGAGCCAGCGGTAATACTATGGAGAATGGTACCCCTGCCAGGCTAGAAAAAAAATCCCCACTCGGTATCCTCTCACCTGGTGAGCTCTAGCACAGCTAATCTTGTTGACAGCCACGTTCCCAACTTCGTAACACGGGCCCAGTAGGTGACCACATTTCAGTTTGATTTGAACAAAACAGGACGTCTTGCAGAGGCCTACAAGATGCTTGTCTCCGCAAACGTGGCCACAGGGGAGTTTAAGTTCACATGCCTCAATATCTGGAAAAATGAAAGGGGTGGGGGGTTAAAACATAGCGCAATTGAAGCAAATGGAAGCGGTTTTCCCGGAAATACGGCCGTGTGTCCCCCATTAGCTGTTTTCAAATTCGTACCTCCATGGACGGACCCTAAAGTGAAGGATGGCATCTTGGTGTTCTCGTCGAAGGTCCGAGGGGGCATTTGGCCAACACTTGGGACACTCTCTGCTTCAAGAGTTTCCAGTCGTTTCTTGGTATCAGACCCAACGACAGTGATTTCGTAGTCACTTCCATACGATAGAAGTTTCTCTGCAAACTCTACGGTACTTCCAAGGTAGGCGAGCTTGCTTCCGGCGCCATCTTTTTCAGGCAACAACAGTTTTTGCCGAAAAGCTGAAATGTTCCTGTTTTTTGCTTGGAGAGTTTCTTTCTCTTTGTCTACTTCCGAAATGATGATTTTCTTCAGCTTGGAGGCTGCGTCAACTATTTGAAAGTCGATGTCTTTTTCTGCCTGTATTTCGTCCTCGAGCTGATTTTGCAGCTGATAGCACAATGCGCGGTAGTCACTTGCTTTTGATTTGACCTTGTCGATTTGACCTTGCACTTCAGCCCTCACCAAGGCACTGTGTTCCTTAAGATGTGTGAAGGAATGTTCTCTGTGTTTGAGCAGTGCGCAATCGCGACACATCGGTACCTGGCACGTTTCGCAGAAGAATTTGAGGACCTCGTCTGTGTGCTCACTGCAAGTGTGCTCCTGTCCGTTTCGCACATTTAATGCCTGTCCCTCTCCCCTCAGCTCATCCAGCCCTAAAACTGTATGGTTTCTAGTCACTTTGATCCGCGAGTGAGCTGCTACACACTCGTCACACAAGAGTTCGTCACAGTTTAAACACCGAGAAGTAGCAGGACCCTTTGAGTCGCAATAAGGGTTGCTGCAGACGATGTCTTGTCCTTCAGAATGCAAAGTCTTGTGAAGGTTAACGGTATCCTTCAAACTTTCGACGAAGAAGTTGTCCTTTAGACCGTCCACTTTGCCACCCGGAAGTGGTGACTTGCATCTGCAGGTTGGGCACTCTATTTGGTCGTCTTCGACACTGTGGGCCTTCGTATATTCCGCCAGGCATTCTTTGCAAAAGGTGTGCAGACATGGAAGTATTTTAGGCGCACGGAAGGGTTGCAAACAGATCTGACACTCGAGAAAGTCGTTGGATATTTCCTTCAGAAGTGAGGCCGCCATCTTGTTTCGATTCCCCTACGTCATAATACTAATACCGCAAGTCATGTCGGGAACAACTTTTCAGTTTGAACAAGGGACTGTAGTGTACGACAGTACGTGATGCGAAACTTACTATGAATAAGTAACGCTTTACTTATTGATAAAGGCCGTCATATGCAATACAAGAGTTCGGAGACCTCATATCGCTAGGAGATATTTAGAGCCTATGAAGATTTACCATTTCATCTTCTCTCATTGATTATGCAAAAAAGGTTTTTTTTTATACTTATGATGATCTTCTTAACCAAAATTACTTTGTAGAATTCCTTTTGTTTGGCAAAGGTCCTTGTTTCCTTTTTTTCATAAATTATGCAAAGGACGTAATCTACGCTATACCATTTAAATGATACATGTCACAACTTACTACTGTGGAATTTAATTAGCGGTATAACGTTAACGTCAACAGTTACTATTTCTTCAATAATTATGCAATAAGAATCTCGTTTGCATAGTAAGAATTTGTCTGTGTTTCACCTTTAAATAGAGATGTACACCATGACATGCAAATTATGCGAATCAAGACTTAATGACGTAGTTAAGAAAAATTTGTAATTCTAGTGTTTTCTGAAAGGACTTTCTTACATGTAACGTTAACGTGTATAATTCATGGAAGGAGAAACACTAACAGATAATTATTATACAAACGAGTAAAGTGGTGAATGTAATAATTAACGTTAATTTCCATAGTGGTAAATTGTGACGTGTATCATTTTAATGGTATACACATGCCCTTTGCATGATTTATGAAATTTAAAGGAAACATGGACATTTGCCACACAAAGGGACTTCTATACAATCAGAAGTAAAATATGCAATGCTAATTACAACTTTAAGGCTCTAAATATTTCCTGGCGGTATGAGGTCTCCGAACTCTTGTATTGTATGCGACGGACTTTTGAATATCAATAGGTAAAGCTACTTATTCATTTTTGGAAATTTGCATGAAACATACAGTCCAAACTGAAAAGTTGTTCCCGACATGACTTGCGGTATTCGTACCTGTATTATGACGTAGGCTATTCGAAGAACAAGAAGAATTCGAAACAAGATGGCGGCATCACTTCTGAAGGAAATATCCAACGACTTTCTCGAGTGTCAGATCTGCCTGCAACCCTTCCATGCGCCTAAAATACTTCCATGTCTGCACACCTTTTGCAAAGAATGTCTGGCGGAATATACGAAGGCCCACAGTGTCGAAGACGACCAAATAGAGTGCCCAACCTGCCGATGCAAGTCACCACTTCCGAGTGGGAACGTTGACGGACTCAAGAACAACTTTTTCGTCGAAAGTTTGAAGGATACCGTGAACCTTCACAAGACGTTGCATTCTGAAGGACAAGGAATCGTCTGCAGCGACCCTTATTGCGACTCAAAGGGTCCTGCTGCTTCTCGGTGTTTAAACTGTGACGAACTCTTGTGTGACGAGTGTGTAGCAGCTCACTTACGCATCAAAGTGACTAGAGACCACACAGTCTTAGGGCTGGATGAGCTGAGGGGAGAGGGACAAGCATTAAGTGTGCGAAACGGACAGCAGCACACTTGCAGTGAGCACACAGACGAGGTCGTCAAATTCTTCTGCGAAACTTGCCAGGTACCGATGTGTCGCCATTGCGCACTGCTCAAACACAGGGAACATTCCTTCACACATCTTAAGGAACACAGTGCCTTGGTGAGGGCTGAAGTGCAAGGTCAAATCGACAAGGTCAAATCAAAAACAATTGTATACCGCGTCATACGCTTCAAGCTGCAAAATCAGATCGAGGAAGAAAAACAGGCAGAAAAAGTCATCGACCAACAAATAGTTGACACAGCCTCCAAGCTGAAGAAGATCATCATTTCGGAAGTAGACAGAGAGAAAGAATCTCTCCGGGTAGAAAACAGGAAAATTTCAGCATTCCGGCAAAAACTGTTATTGTCAGAAAAAGATGACGCCGGGAGCAAGCTTGCCTACCTTGGAAGTACCGTAGAGTTTGCAGAAAACCTTTTATCGTATGGAAGTGACTACCAGATCACTGTCGTTGGGTCTGACACCAAGAAACGACTGGAAATTCTTGAAGCGGAGAGCGTCCCAAGTATTGGGCAGATGCCCCCTCGGACCTTCGACGAGAACACTAAGACGCCATCCTTCACTTTAGGGTCCGTCCATGGAGGTAAGAATTTTACGTCATTCGACCAAGACAGCTAATTGTGGCAGCGGGACTTTGTGTCTCAATGAAAACGCCCTAATTTGACGCCCGGGGGATCTGCACCAAGGTCCATAGCCATGGTTCAAGTTGCTGGGTGGGTCTGTCATAGCAAGTGTCAACGTTTCTGACTGTCTTTGTTTTAAATCAGTCTTATCACTTAAGACAGTAGCATTTTTCAAGTTTGTATGTATCGTTTGCATGATCAGTTGAACTTCACTGGGTGTGCCATCCATGTATAGGGACGCCCTACGAACCTCGAAGATTCTCTTATAAGTAAATAAAAGGGGTCGAGAAGCTACCATATATCATTGCCTATTTTTATTTCAGCAATGTTATATCACTACGAGTTCAGAGCATAGGCCTGCTGAGAGGTCCGTTGTATATTGACTGCAAACTTCCACCCACGGCAACAATACAAGCGACCATCACTTAGAAGTTGGATAGCACTGTACATAAGCATACTATGAGAAGTTTGCCACTACATGGAAAAGCATTTCAGGGCTTCGAGAGCATTACATCGGGCCCATGTATGCTAGGCCCTTTGTTCCCCTTGTGCATTTTCTACTCTGCTTTGATTGCGCTGTGCTAACTCCTCCTCATCTTTCCAGACATTAAGGAATGCGAACTTAAACTCCCCTGTGGCCACCCTTGCGGAGATGCACACCTTGTAGGCCGCTGCAAGACGTCCTGTTTGGCTCAGATCAAACTGAAATGCGGTCACCTACTGGGCCCGTGTTACGAAGTTGGAAACGTGGATGTCAACAAGATAAGCTGTCCTAAAGGCCACCAGGTGAGATGATATCGAGGAGTGCATTTGTTTCTACCTTGGGTACCATCTACCGTATTGTTACCGCTGGCAAAATGATGAATTCATCTACTTAGTCTAGGAAATTGTAGATAGAACCCTTTCCGGAGTGAATTGTATGAACCAGGAGAACGTGAGAAATATTTGAAAACACCATGATGCTACACTTAACATATTTGCAAGTACTTTGTTACGTGTATTGTTCTTTCGGACTGTCTAACAACAGGGTACCGATACAATACCCCGGCCCGATCTCAATAATATCTATCGTGTTTTATCAGGGTCTAACTCAGGGAGCCTGCTTTAGATTTCCTTGGGCCCTGGAGCCGAGGATTTGGGCTGTATGGGCCCTGAAAACAGTCTGGCATCCAGGCTACGTTTAAATCTCGGAAGGGATGACCATAATTCCGATTCAAAACAATGTGTACCAATGGGTAGAGAAGATACAATATTACATTATATTGACATGTCAGATTTGACGTCGTTTTGTGCTCACATACATCACTACTTTCAGATTTTCGTACAACTTCAGTCTGAAGAGAAAGGCCCCTACACGATCTCAGTCAACGATGTGAGCCTGGTTGACTCTGTGGCTTCCATCAAGAAAAGATGCCGCGTGAAAGTTGGAAAAGGTATTGTCTTTCTACTCTCCAAGCAGAGGTTCGGCTACGGCTGTTTTTGAAGTTGTTGGGAGGTTCTAGGCGTTTTGGTCGGCTTTTCTATCTTGTACAGTTTTCTTTACATCTCGCCAAACGTACGAAAACAGCCCCAAATAGAATGCCCGACAAAAGTGTTAACGCCTAAAACACGTCAAAAACAGACGGAACCGAACCTCTGCTTGGAAAGAAGCGCCCTTCATGTCTAATCTACCTCAATATCTTTCGAAAGCGTGTTTTGAAAATGCCCTAGCAGCACTTGTATTTCCTTATAATTTTTTTCTCGGATTCCGTTCTTGTTTATAAAGTGGTAACGTCAATCAGTCTTCACCTCTGTTTCTAAACAAGATATTCGCAAACTTTTAACATTGAAATGACTTTCCTTCTTCTCAATTGAAATCGTTTCAATTCTGTGCTGTTAATATGAAAAATGAAGTGAAGATATAGCAACAGCGTTTTTAGAAGAATGATTTGTTTGACTGTAAACAATGATGGATAATTGTCATACACTTTTATTATTTCAGGTAATGCCGCATTGAAATTTGTGTTTGCTGGCAAGACTCTCCGAGATGACCTAAAACTTGAAGACTACGGAGTCGGCTTCCAGAGCACGATATTCCTGAACATGTAAATCCACACCAACACATGAGATAACATGTCAACATGGAAGAGGGAGGTATTGCTGACCAAAGTACTGGAAACACAAACAGGCAGACAAACAGATATGTTAAAAACAAGGGTTCGGAGACCTCATACCGCCACAAAGTATTTTATTTCATTGATTATGCAAATAAAGCTGTTGTAAGCACGATCTAATTCATTCATGGTTGTCATTTTTAGATACATTATATATATTACGTGTATGAAACATGAAAAACAGAAATTACAAGTTAACCTCATTAGTTATGGAAATTAAGCTATAATTTGAATATCATTGTGTGCATCTCTGTCTAAACTACCTAACTTGAAGACAAAACCACACCTGTAAGATGAACTATTTACGTCAGTTTTTACATTTCTTTGCTAGGAAGTGTGATATGTCTGCCAAGTGTTTTTCAAAATATTGTAAACTTTTAAACAGCTATACGAGGCTTCGCCTTTTGTGATTACTTTTTTGGTAATGTGAAGTTAAGTTCTTTCATGAATACCCTGTGCCTGTCTGTGTTCCAACGAGCAAACGCCTCCCAAATCGCAACACCAGCACACACCCTAGACCAAAACCATCCAGAACTATAGGGACAAAGCCTAGCATAACCACTGTATGCCATAGGCAGAAAATACATTGACTTGATACAGGGCAGTTATTGCGTTAACCTCAACTAGCTTCAGAGCAAGTTAGAAGAAAAGCACTCTTAGGGCAGTACTAACAGAGTTTATATAGCGACAGTTAACGGTTCAAGAGACCACGTTACACTGGTAAAACATAATGCTATCCCTCCGCTTACTGTGGTTATTGCATATGTATACACCATCACTGTTAGTGAGATGTTCTGCGTCAGGCTTTTAGAGTGAACGCTAAGTGTGCCATGAAGTATTGCTGAGAATGTAGCCAGACCCATCTTTTCCAACTAGATCTAGATATCTTTACATACATACTGATTAGCCTTTAAGACATTACTTGACATAGAATGGATCAAATTTAGACGCCGCGCGAGAAGCCCCTGTAACGCCATGTCCGCCTGTCGAAGCGCCCCCTATATTCATGTATAAATCATATCTTGTCCATAATTAGTGGGTTAAGGATATATCTGTGCATCATCCATTGTTTCTTGCCAACTTTGGTATTTTACTCAACTGTTTATCTGCTATATGGGATAGAGGATTGACAGAGAACAAATACTCAGAAACGTGTCATTAAGGCATTGTGTTCAATGCTTTGGTTGTGAAGCATCTGAAGTATTGTAATTTTCAATTTTAAATGGTCACATTATTGAAAAAAAGTTTAATAAGCCTCAAAAAGCCAAATCATTATTGAAAAAAGTTAAATAAGCCTCAAATAGCCAAACGCCTTTGCGAGCCTTCCGCCGTTTTCCCAGTCCGGAAAATACGGGAATTTGGCAATTTGATGGTTGCTTAAGCCACTTTTGTGGAGGCGGCCGGGAGCGGTACTGCAGATTAGGCTATGAAAGGGTATATCATTGACACCAGTAAAATGATAATATCTTTAAGACATTAGGGTTAAAACCTGTGAAAAAGTTTAGACATCTTCATATACATTTTAAACGACATTTAGGACACTATATGACAGAAAAAAGATCGATTTTAGCTGTCGCGAGAGAAGCCCCTGTAACATCATGTCCGCCTGTCGAAGCGCCCCCTACATTCATGTATAAATCATACACATAACCTTCTTGGCGTTAATGACAACTCAAAGATACATATACATCAAGGTACTGTATAATTTACAATTCTTTCATACTACAGAATGGCAGAAAATGGTCCATAAAATTGTAGAATTCTTTTATGATCATTGTGGCCCCAAGTACAACTACCATGTTGTGTTGACAGTTCAACCGTTAAACACGCCAAAAAGCAGTTACTCAACTCTAGCACATTGATTGTTCAATGCTACCTAATTTTGCTAGCATTGATTTTCTCGACCCCTGTCACCTACAATGTATATTTCAGTTAGGGACATTCCTGCGACAGAAATTTGTACCTATCTTATTTGGTTTTCTGTCGTTCAAAAATCATTATTACGTCAGGAACTTCTCTTTCTGATATTTTCCCGACAAAATCATTTATGAACTACAGAAGAACGGTTATGGGAATCGTATTGTGAAGTTTGTTGACGAAAAACAAACGATCTTCGTGGTAAAATAAAACAAAAGACGCCGCGTCGGCTAGCCGAGAAGGCAGAATTGGACACCGCCATTGTCTTTCGCCCAATGTGTTCTTCTATTTTCTCTCTTCGGTGCGAGGTTCGATTGTCGACTGATTTACATTATTATTTATCGAGATCGGTCCACTCACACCTTTTTAGAATAATCCTTTGTTTTTTATGAGAGGACGGCGTTTCACACTGTTCTATGTACAACATATACAACTGTGCGCGGTTGGTGGGAGAGACGGTTTAACTAGAACACATTGTAGCATGAAGTTATGGTTTCTTTGGCGAATTCATGCTTTTGATTGTTAACAAAAAAAGTGCAATTTGGTTGTTGAAATCTTGAAATACATGTCATGATCATAACTTGTCCTGCCAGAAAATTGTCAAATCTATTAATTAGTTCGAAAGCGAACGAGAAAAGAATAGAACCTTTCTCGGTAAGATCAAGTTGAGATTTTAGACTAGACACTCACAACAAGCGTTCAATTCCTGATTCTAAACTACGCACACAAATGTAGCTAATGCTTATTGATTCCAAAGTCAAATAAGCATCAAATAATCAAACCCCTTTGCGAGCCTTTTGCCATTTCCCCAGTCCCGAAAAGACGGGAAATTGGCAATTTGACGGTCGTTTAAGCCACTTTCGTGGAGGCGGCCGGGAGCGGTAGTGCAGATTAGGCTATGAAAGGGTATATAGTCTTGACTAGTAAAATGTGAAAATCTGTAAGACAACATGCTTAACGACAATGAAAACTTTACCAAACAGGTCCAGATATCTTATGACATATATTCAATGACTCATGAGACATTATATGACAGAAAAAGGATCGATTTTAGGCACCGCACAAGAAGCCCCTGTAACACCATGTCCGCCTGTCGAAGCGCCCCCTACATTCACACATAAATCATATTTTGAACATAATTAGTAGGTTACGGGTATATTTGTGCATCATCCACTGCTCTTTACCAACTTTGGACTTTAACTTGACTGTTCATCTGCTTATGTGGGGTAAGGGAGTGACAGAGAAGCCCGGGCGTCAATACGATCAATGCATCAATACGATCTTCCACCCAAATATCTGCTCATGATCAGAGATTAGGTAGGTTGTCATATTTTGCACCTATTTTATGACAGCCTGACAGTTACACCATCTCAACTTGTACAGCTAGAAACAGAGCGATAATAAAATCATTATTGATGCACTAAACGTTTTACTGCGTGTGTTATACTTTCTTATGAAACGCTGCACTACACTAGCATGCTCAGGAAGAGAACATTTGATGTAAAATAAATCAACCCCTTTAACCTCCTTGTTCAAACAAACCAAGGATCATCATGATGGAAGCTCCTTAAACAAACAAATGCGATTTTACACCGATGGATAGGTGAGAAACCAAGCGCTCCTGGCGTTCAATCTTATACTGCACTTTAAGTGATCCACACACCTTTAAAGTATCTCAAATTCGATCTATTGATAAGGAAACAACACAGCAACGTTGCATTTGTTCAATGTCTCATTGCTTCACAAAATATGAACGAGATTTGGACGTGTTAGCCCTTTATAATGTTACAATATACGGGACATGTATACTCGGTCACTTCTATTGGTAAATTGCAAAAGAAACGTGTCATAATGTAATATTGCATGGTTTTATTTGTGAAGCATCTTAAATGTTGTCATTTTCACTGTTTAATGGTCTCATTATTGGAAACAAAGTCAGGTAAGCATTAAATAATCAAGCCCCTTTGCGAGCCTTTCGCTGTTTCCCCAATCCCGAAAGTAAGGGAATTTGGCAATTTGACGGTCTCCTTTGCCACTTTTCAAGAGGCGGCCGGGAGCGGTACTGCAGATTAGGCTATGATAGGGTATGCAGTACAGACTTTTCAAATGTAAAGATCTGCGTGGCATTTGGCTTAAAGCCAGTGAAATCTTTTCCAACTAGACCTAAATATCTTTACATACATACATATAGATTAGCCTTTAAGACATTACTTGACATAGAATGGATCAAATTTAGACGCCGCGCGAGGAGCCCATGTAACACCATGTCCGCCTGTCAAAGCGCCCCCTACATTCATGTCTAAATCAAATTTGTCCATAATTAGTGGGTTAAGGATATATCTGTGCACCATGCATTGTTTCTTACCAACTCTGGTCTTTTGCCCAACTGTTTATTCGCTTACATGGGATAAAGGATTACCAGAGAAGCCCCGGCGTCTCTCAGAAACGTTACGATCTTTCATCCCAACATCTGCTCGGAGATTAGATAGGTTGTCATATTTTGCAGCTACTGTATGTTATGATATCCTGATGATATCAGTTCCCTCCATTCATGTACATGCCATTATGCTTTGTTTGCGCCGTGTTCTTGTTTGCTTTTATTTCCTGTCGTTTGATATATAATTGATGTTTTATTCTTTTCCATTAAAAAGTTCCGAAGCATTATTCAACCTGAAATACAGTGACTGTATATTTTCATAATTACTGTGTGTAGAAGTGAAAGTTATTACTGGTATGTATGAGTGGAATTTAATAATTACTAACTTCCCATTTTGTAATGATTACGTTGTTCACTTATAGCAAGGAGGTTTCAACCTCCTTGCTTATAGATATACGCCAGCTTGCTTGTACGATCACGAAAAAAAACACCGATAAAATCATTATTGATTCACTAAACGTGTTATGCTTTCTCAGGAAATATTCGACTACACCAGTATCCTTAAGCATTTGATGCAAAATACGTCAATCGCATCCTTTTGACCTTTAATAAACGAATAGTTCTGACAATACAAAGAAGTCACACATACCAGCGGTTTAACACCAAGGGATTTGTGTGAACCAAAGCGTCTCCTGGCGCTCAATCTTATATTGCACATTAACGTGATCCACACACCTTACGCAATTTCAAAAGGAAATGAGTCTGTTGACAAACAAACAAAGAAATAAACAAACAAACATCGTTGCATTGGTTCAATGTTTGTTTTTGCTTCACATATGAATACGTTTTGGACGTGTTAGCCCTTTATAAGGTTACAGTTTACATGTACACTCGGTAAAATTGTGAAGGAAACGTGTCATAATTGCCTTATATTCCATGGTTTTGTTTGTGAAACATCTGAAATGTTGTTATTTTCACTTTTAATGGTCGGACTAATTGAAACAAAGTCAAGTAAGCATCAAATAATCAAACCCCTTTGCGAGCCTTTCACCGTTTCCCCATTCCCGAAAAGACGAGAAATCGGCAATTTGACGGTCTCCTTTGCTACTTTTCAGGAGGCGGCCGGGAGCGGTACTGCAGATTGGGGTATGAAAGGGTATATAGTCCCGACTAATAAAATGTGAATATCTGCAAGAAAATAAGCTTAAAGACGGTGAAAACGTTCTTAAATGGGTCCAGGTATCTTAAGACAATCTTTAATTATGTTTAAGACACCAGATGACATTTAAAGGATCGATTTTAGGCGCTGTGCGAGAAGCCCCTGCAACACCATGTCCGCCTGTCGAAGCGCCCCCTATATTGATATATAAATCATATTTTGTACGTAATAAGTAGGTAAAGGATATATATGTGCATCATCCATTCTTCCTTACCAACTTTGGACCTTTACTCAACTGTCTATCTTCTTACATGGGACAAAGGACTGCCAGAGAAGCCCCTGCGTGTCTTAGAAGCTTTGCGATCTTTCACCCCCAATATCTGCTCGGAGATTAGGTAGGCTGTCAAGTTTTGCACTTATTTCATAACAACCTGAAGAAATCAGTTTCCGCCATCCATGATACGATGTAGCAATGTCAATTATGCTTTTTGTCATGCCGTAGTTTGCTTTTCTATCGTTTGATATACTAGTACTATGGTTTTCGATTTAAAAAATGATCGCAAGCATATCCGACCTGGAATATGGTAACCACTAACTGAATTTTTCACAACTACTGTATGTCCACTTATTAAAGAGAGGTGCACCCAGAACCGTGTCCCACTTGGAAGGTTTTTGGTACCGCAGTACAGGAACCCCGGCGGGACGAACCGCCAACTCGGTCGGGCACAGATCTCTCCTACTCTAGATCCAACGTTTAAATCAACTGTCGCATTGCGGTGACTGTTAAAAGACTGTATCCAAATCGTCCTGGAAACGTTATGGTAGTTCTGTATTGGGAGTCATCTTGTAAAACGTTTTCTTGTAAAGATATTGTAGTTCTGAGAGAACAGCGGTGGATGCCAAAAAAGACTAGAAAAAAGAATTACGATTGTGAATAAATTTTGGTGTCCTCCAATAGACAAATTGTCGATTGAAAAGAAATGTGAATATATTCACAGAAAAACCGATTGAGAAGCCATATAAAGAAGAAATTTTAAATTCAATTTAAATCCAAATACTTTTTAATGGGTCTTTAGAAATACAGATAGGTTTCAGGAGTCTATAACCTAAATAAAGTAAGTATAATTCACTAGACAAGTCTATATCGGAATATAGAATATTCAAAAGGCAAAATGGAAGTTATTACTATTTTTTTTATTTCGTTATATTACGTTGTTACTTACACCAGCTACACTTGTACAGCCACTTTCCCATCGTTGTGAAATTTTCCTTCACGTTTTCTCGAAGTCTCGACCAGGTGACAGTTGCTATTGTGATGTACTTAATCTTCTTTGTGTGAAGGAATGAACGTCCTTGTTTGTTTTCGTAAGTCGATGTGAGGTATACGACAACTGTGTTCAGCCGATAATTGTCGCAAAAGATTAACAGTACAAAAATGTCACATCTATATGATGGCAAGTTCCTCGGCAAGTGTGAGTAGGTAGGGGGTGGCATCATAACCACTATATACTAGTACCCTAAGCATAAACCAACTTTACAGGCATTTACAACATAGCGTATTACGCACAGTAAGTAAGCCAAACAACATCACTGTTTTACACTAACTTCAATAGACAACTTCCTTTTTTGGAACGAGGTTTGAAGTACAACAATACGTTCTAAAGTCACCCAAACACGATTATTCAATCAAATCAGTCTAGAGAGTAAAAAAAAAACGAGAGCTAGAGGTATTGAAAGAAAGAGAACGAGAACTTGAAAGGAAAATCAAAATGAAACTATACAAGTCAAACTTGCCTTATTATGACTTAGAAATGATCTAAAGTGTACCCCTGTTATACATAGTATATTTTGTCTGCCTTACTTGTGCCTCATAGTCTCAATGAAAAGAGCTTTCATGAATAAACAAAGTTCAAACAAACAAGAGAAGGGGTTCCCTCTACTAACAATCTCTTTCTGACAGTTCGTTGAGTGACAAAGACAGATCGGGGTGATTAGCCGTGGTGAGAGAGATCATTTCACACGAAGTGTTTATTTTGCAGTTTAACAAATACGGTCTAATTGTTGTCGGGGCGGTTCTCGGGAATAAATGTGCTAAAGAGCTGAGGACAGCATTGAGAGATAAAGATAAAGAAAGGACCAAAAATAACCGCTTTCTGTGGAGTTACTAAGTATTTTATCAGATATCAATCATTTCTGAATCACGATCAACTATCCCGAAAACAGGAGTTCATAGATTTGAGTAGAAAAGTATGTTACTTTTTTTGCTAGGGAAATAATCATCATGTTTTATTTATCAAATACAGATTGAAGCCCTTCAGAGTCAATATGTTGATTATAATGTACTGTATTATTTAGACGCTTAAAGCAAGTAGGTTAACATACTAGTAGGTATAGCGCCTTCCGATCAAAGAGGGTTTGAAGACTTCCATTAACATGAAACGACAATTATTGACGATGTCAAAAAATTTCTGCTGAGATGACAGTTTTGTTCTCCCATCACACGCAGAAGGAATCCAGAAAGTGAAACTCTATAAACACTGAACAAGGAGGTCATTTGACCTCCTTGCACTGAAGTATTCGCAAGTCTTTCTTCTCTATATACACAATGTTGCTATAGCAACTAGGCCTTTCTCCAGAAACTGCTGTTTTGTGTGCTGGTTTTGCTTTCTCCAACGAGAAACAATGTGAGCATTGCTTTTGCGTTACTGTTAGAATAGTGCTGCCATCCATTTAGTAGTGATATTCTAAAGTATTCAAAAATGTTATATGAGCTTGGTGTATTCATTTTAATTGAAACGACAGTGGAAATGATTTGATTTTTCAATGTCGTTGTTTGGTAGTAGGGTGGGTAGTTATAAAGCTAACAAACCAAGTAGGTTGAAAATCCTCCTTGAACATACTTGTTCAACGACTTGAAGGTTTTCTTTTTTAACGCGGAAAATTCATGAAGAAAACCAACGGAACATTTTCTTGCACGTGTAACAGTGGTGTTTCTTTCTGTTATTACTCGCCCCTCTGATTTCTGCACACGTTGGAATCCTAAGAGCGAAGCTATGGAGTATCCAGTAGCATAGCTCAAAGCAAGGACGAATACGTCCTTGCTCAAAGTCATCAAAGGACACATTTTAAACGTTCTCAATCTCAGTTGTCAACACCGTCCCATGGGAAACCTCTCTAGCCGTGTCGCTAATTAGCCTGGGTCCCCAGGCACCAGCGGAGGTCCCCAAACGTCCATCAGTTCACACTTGTCAGCAGAGGTGTGAGGGACAGACGGACGGGCCGGACCGAGGCCAGTGGGGTTGCTGTCTATTTTGTCTGGAGTTTTGTTGTTTTTCCGGTGAGTGTTTACAGCGACAATATGTAAAACAACACACAACAAACACTTAGCCCAACTACGTTTCATAGGTGTTAAAACGTCCTCTAGCGAATTACGGAGAATTTGCACACATCTCTCCATGATACCTGAGCAAAACTACTGGTCAACGATAGCGAAATCGCCATTGATGTGTATAGTATTGCATATACTGTAGATACTAAAGCTACTAAACGTTACCTGACAAAGCAACACTCATATAAGATAAGGAACAACAACACTTTCAAAACAAAGGGTGATTCCATCATTGACCTTTTTATGTATGTTGCGTCATCCAAAAAGCCAAGCTGAAACCCTTGTGTGTGTTTTCGCAAATCATATATTTTTACACTTAAACAACCACGTATAAACTAATATACGGAATGAGGGGGTTGGTAGCAACTTTGTTCTCAAAAACTTCAGTATACATATTGCACCAAGTCACCTCCACCAAGGTCTGTATACTCTCCAAGCAGAGGTTCGGCTCCGGCTGTCTTTTAACGAGTTTTTATCGGGCTATATGATTTCTTTACGTCTACCAGCCAAAAGACAAAAAAAAATAAATAAATAAATAAATAAACAGCACAAAATAGAAAGCCCGAGAACATCGCCTAAAAACACGTCAAAAACAGCCGGAGCCGAAACTCTGCTTGGAAGTTGGAGAGTAGGTCTGTAGGGCTCAATAGTTATTGGAAAGTCACCACCTGTACACACGTCCAATGCACTTACGGTGTACGTTGTCTGATAGTTGAAGTGTTTTCGTAATAAAACTCTCATACATGTGTAATATGTAATATACGGCGTAATATATGGCGGTTCACGTTTATATATACGTTGTATATATACGTGTGAACCGCCAGTCACCGTCTGGAAAAGTCTGTTCACGCACAAGCTGCGTCATCCGACTGAAAGTCATCATGCGTTTTTTGGTCTTCCTCGCTCTTGTCTCATACGCTGGTAGGTACCATTACTATTCTGATTGGTCAACGTCAATTGGTCAATACAGCTAGCTACATTTATGCAATTACCAAGAAGCGAGAGGAAGTCGAATGTCCTAGAATAGACTAGAATGTCCTACATATAGATGTGTATGATTGTTTCCATTGTTACACATATATGATCCTTACCATGTGACCTGTACTTAGCCCAGTGGGGCAAAAACGTGCAATAAAAGTCTTCATTCATTCATTCATCATTAAGTTAAATAACTCCTTGGATATACTCGTTACGTTCCCCTTGTCCAGCGGCGGATATACCGGAGGGATATGGAGACCGTATTGTCGGCGGTTAGGAGGCGGTCCCGGGTAGCTCCCCCTGGATGGTGGCTCTGGGACTGATGCGGGGGGATGGGGACACCTTCTATTACTCCTGTGGCGGAACTCTCCTCAACAGTCAATGGGTTCTCACAGCCGCTCACTGCGAGTACGGCAGGGTTTATTTTTTACCTCAATGAAGAATGGAGATATGTGTTTGGCGTGTCTGATTGCGTTCGTTTGTGTCTGTGCTAGAGCATTACTTATGAATTACTTCGGACTCAGACTGTTAAGCTCTCCCCTCTACCGTGACTGGCTTCCACTGTCCCGTGGCGAGATCAGCGGTCGTCTCACCAGAACTTGTAATAACCTGAACTCTATTCTCACTAGAACTGCCCGTTACCATAACAGCAGCATTCCTTTCCTTGTCAGGCTGTTAAATGCATCCTAGTGCTGATGCAAAAGCACATCTGAATTCCCGGAACAGACCTAGCCTGTTTGCTGCTCTTTACCCACAGCGTATGTACTTTAGTGCAATATGATGGAAAATCACGATTACTTGAATGTGCAATATTAGTTTTTAATCGTGTAATTCATTTATAAATATTTTAAACCTTGCTTCTTATCTTAATGTGCTAGGAATTTTATCGTTTATGTTGTTTGAAGTCATAATTGTGCTGAATGTAATGTCATTACCTCAATTCAGCCGCAAGGCTGCGATCCGTATGACATGCTTGCCAAATAAACCATTATATGAACATCTTGCGATGATATCTCGTATGAGGATCTGTGTTAGGGATCCGAAGGTCAAGGTCGATTTGGGGTCTTATATATACAAATTTCATGGAGGTATGAGATCTCTGAACTCTTGTTCATTATGTAAAAGCGTAGAGGCATATGGTTACAAATATTGACTGCGTATGTTCATCGAAAACTGTGATATTTACTAGCACACAATACTTTAAGGAAAGCCTAATGGTATAGTATTGTGTGCAAGTAGCTTGACAAAATGGTACAGTGAAAACATTCTGCACTTTCGCGAAAATGTTGCCTTTCTAGTCATTCTCTTTTCTGCTGAGAGGTCTTAAGTGTCCGCTCAGTGTTTACGCACACAATACGACGCGTTGAATGTCCCTATAAGGAATATGTTCTTTTATTTAGGTTCAACCGAATGGTTGCAGTTGTTGGAGACCACGTCTTGGGTATAGACGAGGGCACCGAACAGTATCGTGAGGTTCAACAGTTGATACCACACCCGAGTAAGTTTAACGTTATATTCCACATGTACATCCTTATTACATTTGCCAAGAAGGTCAAGTTGAGGCAGCATCCATGTGTGTCTGTGTTTGGCTTAACGTTTTCCACAAAGCATAGATAGACGTATCAATACGAACACAATGTCTGAGAGTGCGGCAGTAGGGTAGGAGCTTTCAATTTCACTGTATACTATATACATTATGTAAGATCATTTGTGCCATATTCCTGTGCCAATCACAGACTGACAATCGCAATATTTCTCGAACAAAATCATCACTGATGCCAAATAGTTAGGAAAGACTTAAGAACACAATCGTATTATCATGGTAATGCTTTTTGATGCATGCGCGGGGGATGAGTGAGTACTTTGGAGCATCTGTATCTATATAGCCGGTATAACCGCCGTTCTGCGTAACACACCAGCTAAGATGCTATGAAGTGACATGCATCTTTTACTTTCTTAAATCATCATCTATTGAAAATATCTTCTGGGTTTCAGTGCTTAAATGGAACGCTCCTTTAACGGGGTAATAGGTGCCTTTTCTTAATACAACGAGGTTTCATCTTCTACTTGTGGTGATGTTAACAGTTTGATGCTGTATTTCCCTCCATGAAAAATGGAGGTATAGTTTTTGGTGTGCCTGTCTGTGTCCGTCTGTGTGTGTCTGTGTTTCCAAATATTTGTGGTCAGCATAACTTTAGAACCTCTGGATGGATTGTAATCAGTAGTATGTGGGTAGGAGTTGGGAATACGAAGGTCAAGGTCAATTTTGGGCCCCCCGGTGTGTGACCTTGGTACTGCAGCAGAACTTCGATTTTTGTTGTTGTTGTTGTTGTTCCTAACCCGAGTGTTGTGTTCACCTCTGATCTCGTTGTCCAGACCAAGGCGACATCATGCTGGTGAAGCTCAGCTCTCCTGTCACTTTTAATTCCTGGGTCAGCCCGGCGTCCCTGTCGACATCCATGGTCTCCGCGGGGACCAGGGTCACGGTCACGGGCTGGGGACTCACTGCCAGTAAGTATCAACTCGTTCGTTCGTCCAGACCCGTGTAGTGGCTAGCGCGGTACACAGGATATATAAGGATAGCACGTTTTCCTGGCTGTTTCAGTAGCAAGGTACAAGTCTGCTATCCCTTGGCTTAAGTGTGCTCGACTACCTTGTAGCCTGAGAGCACAATACCGGTCTTTTCCAAAAGACGGATGAAGCCTCAATCAAGATGCCATACCACGGATTGAACCAGGGTCTTCCAGTTACCAGATAGTTGGAACCAGGAGTTAAATGTGAGTCTGCTACCAGTTGAGCTACAGGGACATCCCAGTATTAGTACCGGACTTTATCTTACCCTAAAGACCAAGGGGCTGGGCAATGACAGGAGGGGAAGGCTGTGAGCTGTGCTTGTTTTCTTGCAGGTACAGGACATACCTTGTCGGACAGGCTGCAAGAGGTAAGCGTGTACACCATCTACCAGTCCGTCTGTAACGGTCCGGACGCTTACGACGGCTTGGTGTCTCCTAAGGAGTTCTGTGCCGGCTACATGGAGGGCGGCAGGGACGCATGCCAGGTAAGTCCGAAACTAATTTTTACTAGCCTCTACCCGCGGATCGCTGGTCAAATAGTAGAAATTGGACAAAGAGAGGCCAGAATAGCACTAGTGCGCCATAGAGCTTGGTAGAGGCTACGACACTGCAAAGGGAAGTAAAAAAAGTAAAGCCATTGGTTTTTTAACAAGCTCATTTTCAACTAACCTTAACAAAAACCTGGCGTCCCAAGCCTTCTCTTTGCAAGGCTAACATTTTTTCAATCTGTTATTTGAGCGATTAAAATCTTGTTCAATCGTTTTCGGAGATATTCTCCTCACATCTGTTCCAAAAGAAAATTGCTTGTACAATTGTACAATAGAGAATACTTACCTACCGATCAGATGTTTTTCAGAGCCGTAAATGGAATTTCCTAGTACAATGCTAAACTTTCTTCAAGATGTACACGGATCAAATTTTCAACGACCAAAGTAACAATACACTTCAAAGCGTAAACTTGTGAGAGTTACAGACACGTGATCTTATTAACACGTGATCTTACGAATACGCGACGTCAGCAATTGGTCAAACGTGCCAGGAAGTTTATAACGCCCCCCGTCTCTGCTTCTTTGGAGAGTTTGCGTTCTGAATTGGTCATTTTGATCCCGAAAAAGATCACCGTGTACACCTTAGTGTTGGAAAAAAGTTTAGCATTGTACTATGATTACTATTACCATAGATACCATGATAACCAACTTTCTAGGCCTTGTGAATAAGGTTTTACATAGGTGATGTATGTTTGTGTATAGGGGGACAGCGGCGGTCCCCTGGTGAAATCTGGTGTACTGTACGGCGTGGTGAGCTGGGGCCGCGGCTGTGCCATGCCAAACTACCCGGGGGTCTACATCAAGGTGACCGAGTACACCGACTGGATCAACAGCTACATCAATTAAAACAGCAGCTTCAACATGAGACTATGTGCTGATCTGAACATAGGCCATGTTGATTAAATTCTATGAATGGCATCCAGCGTTTCCAAGAAAAAGAGGAAATATTCTACCATGTCGTAGATGAAAGCAGCAGCAAAATAATCTAGCAAGCAGTTAATTTCAAAGAAATTTTGGAAAACAGATACGAATGTCGTAGAATGCGAAAGCCAATTCCAAAGTCAGATATTAAAGAAGATGAGAAAGAATTAAAATGAAGACTCTATCTTTCGGTATTCTCATGTGCTTAGTCATTTAAGGCACTTAGGCAACTTTTTGGGCCAAACTTAGTTCCCAAAGGATGTCATCCATATCAGTCTAATCAACATGACCAAACTCCGTCTGCGTGATATTCCTACCAGGAAGTTTGCAGACTATGAACTAGAACTAGAACTGCAAAATAAAAGTGTAACCATAACAACGTGCGTTCTTAGCGTTTTCTTACGACCTTGGACAATGGATCATATCACATTAATGGGTTAAACAGCAACTGACTTCGTTGGAGGATAATTACTATCCACCTGGATATAACTTTTATATTGTGACTTATGTTTAAATGGATGAAAAGTCTCAAAAGTTGAACAACTGGCGCAGGTATATTTATGAGTGGCAGTACAACATGTGGCGGCTCCCAGACCCTTTCCACGCGCCCTGGTGCCTTTGAGTTACTGTAAACACAACAAGACTGGCAAAAAAAATGTATTATTGCCATGACGACGATTGAGGGTACAACAATACAGCTCAAATCAGAAATAGACTGGAACTTCCCTGTCGCACTATCCCTGGCACAATATACTAGCCCACCTGTAACATAAACTTACAGCCAGCAGAAATGTACTATCCCCGGTACAGCACAATGGTCTGCCAGTGACCTAAACCTACAGCTGATCACTACAGAAGTATTTCCTGTCTGCCTGTGGCGTATGGCTTGAAGAAGCTAAGAAGAAAATAAAATGTATCCTTCATAACATAACATAACAACCAAGACAACGTGATCCATTGTTCAGAGTTTCCCTCCAGGAAGCCAGTGTGACCTACATTTCACCATTGCATACCAGAGATACATCTGGAACAGATTTGGGGGGGGGGGGGGGGGGTCTTGCATACCCAGCATACTGCATTCCTGTGGAAAAATTCCTGTGCAATTCCTAGAATTTTTGCACACTGAATGCAATATATACCACTTGACGACTCCCCTGAGGCGTCGTCAAAAAAATATAAATATACTATAAAACGTATTCCCCATCCAGAGTCGCCACGATTACTGTAAACAGTAAAACGATAAAAGACCTCCAAGCAGAGGTTAGGCTGCGGCTGTTTTTCCCCCCTTTTTATGCGTTTTTATCGGACCGGCTTTCTTTTTTGTGCCGTTTTCTTTTTGTCTCGAGGCAGTGAGAACAGAAAGCCCGATAAAAACTTTACAGAATAGAAAACCCGATAAAAACGCCTAAAAACGGCAAAAAAACAGTCGGAGCCTTACCTCTGCTTGGAGAGTAATAAAAGACATCCCGTTTAAAACAAATTGGTGTGCCAAAAATAAAGGTGTCTCTGTGTCTTTTGGCGAATTGCTGCCTTCAAATCCAGGTTTTGCAGTGAGGGTAAAGATTTGAGGTTTGAAATGTAAGTAAACGTGATTGTTTTTGCGTCCGAAATTCATTTGTAGATCCCTCCCCTTTCGCGCCAATTTTCTCCATCACCGGTCAAAGGTGAAATAATAAAACAACGTTCCGTTGTGTTCTCAATGCTGGTTGGTCATAGCTTTATACCGCATCCAATCAAACAACGTGTTACAAAAGAACAGCCCTCACCATAGCAACGTACATAGCAACCGCGCGCCGCCATCTTGGATTTTGTAAATAGACCCAAATAAAGGCGATCGACTGGCTGTGCTGGGGTGTTGTGCCAAGGTTTTCTGTGAATTCTAAGTGTTAAATCATCAACATGGGACAGGATTACTACGGAGTTCTAGGTCTGACGCGTAGTGCGACGGATGCAGACATTAAGAAGGCGTAAGTTTGGTTCTTGTTTCTCTGAATCGAAGAAAAACGCAGAGATTTTCTGTGTGAAGTTGGCGATCGAACATGAAATCTGTCTTGGCATTTTCCAGTGCATGTTGTAACATATCAACCCCTTAATTTATTGGGGAGTCGGACTGTAATGCCCAAGTATACATCAGATTTATCGTAGAACAGAAGTTTGTTTTGCTGTGTGGTAATCTAGTAAGGCTAATAAGTCTTGAAACCATGGCGCTTGCCCCCCTCCCCCTTCCATAACATCGAACCGGTATGTCCTCCGAACTGAAGTGTTCAAAGCTCTAGTATTTCCCAATAGTTGAAATAGTGCATATTTCTGTGCTTCACACTAACTAAGCATCGATAATAACACATCCTTATGCTGTTTATTATATAGCGTCTGAATTTTATTGGGGTAGTCTCTGCAAACATTGGGAGCTTAACATTACGTTTCACCCCCCAGATACCGTATCCTTGCCCTGAAGTACCATCCAGAGAAGAACAGAGACTATGGAGCGGAGGAGATGTTCACCAAAGTGGCTGAGGCCTACGATGTACTCAGTGATCGTAAGTATAACCTGAAGAAACAAAGTTTCAAACAAAATACAAATGCACATTTAACCAGATGTTCAGAACACCTTTTAAATGCAGAGACTGACCATGTAACTGTAAAATATTCTAGCTATGCTTACGTATTTCATGTAAGCAATGATAGCAGCCTGTCGAAATAATTCTGGGTTTGTGTAATACAAATATACTACTAGTATGCATATTTGTATTTGTTTGTGTATGTATCATGGGCATAGTGTTAGTGTTATACTGATACATATGTCTGTTCTAGAACATTACATCTCCAAATTTAATGTGGATTTAACCATAACAGTGAGATTTTTTAACCAACCTTGATACTGGAAGGGTTAATCTTTAATTTCATTCATTCAGCAACTCTCAAATCTCGTGTCTTTCTTTTTCACAGCGAGAAAACGAGCCACCTACGACCAGTTTGGCGAGGAGGGTCTGAAGAATGGCGTTCCCGAGGGTAGCGGGGTGGGCGGGGCCTGGACCACGGGATACACCTTCCACGGGAACGCAGCCAAAGTCTTCAAGGACTTCTTTGGAGGAGAGAACCCTTTTGCAGGTGAGACACAATTCAAGTTGTCATGTCTTAACTCACACACTTACTTACTGTATTCTTTTTATTGCATGTTGTTCTCGGAATCTCCCGAGGGCTAGACATGCTAGCTCATAAATGTTGTGGCTTGATTGGAAACAACCAGGTTCCTCTGTCTTGTGGGTTAACATTGTGGTTGGGGAGGTTGAAGTCCTCCCTTATGTTACATCTCAATACATCTTTTATGCGGTTGTCCTGGTGTATTTTGTATTTTCCACATTCATTTGTGTCTTAGTGTTTAGTAATCCAACTTTTGGATCACAGGGTTGGGGTTGAAACCTCATCACGCATAGTAGGGGCTGTAGACCTTTAGAGAGGACATTGTAAACCATCTAGCATCTAGCACATAAAAAAAATGTGACAGTCCCAAATTTCAATGCTAACCAACTGTATATCACATACTGAGCTACATTTACATGTATGTACCAAATCACCATAATGAAGTAGTAGCTGTTGTTTTTCTGTCCATTCTGTCATCTTATAAACAATTTTTGTTTATTTCCAGATTTCTTTGATGGCCCTGACGGAGACCTGACCATGGGGTTTGGAGGTGTCCACGGGCGTGGCAGGAAGAAGAAGGACCCGCCCATCGAGCGTGACCTCGCCCTGACCCTTGAGGAGATCTTCCACGGCTGCACCAAGAAGATGAAGATCTCCAGAAGAGTAAGTGTCTGGACTCACAAATGTCTTGGTACAATCTTGAAGCATTGTTTTAAGAAAAGCTGAATCAGCTGAAGTTGTTGGGTAACGTTGTTGTGTTTTCTGACTAGTTTATTTGTAAACAGGATCATTATAATTTCAAAACTTTTCAAAACATATTGATGGTTTATTGTTTCTTTGCAAGACAAGTCTTGGCCCACAATAGATTAAAATTTGAAAAACACACAAGATTCTGAATCCAGGAATATTTAAATTCCTTAAAATTTATCTTCCAATGGCTATTCTCAAAGAGTAGCAAAGGTAAGATAGGACAATTCCCCAGTTTTTAAACATAAAACTTGGTAGCATCACTTGACAGTCTTGCATGGAACAGTCTATGAATTATTAAGATTCTTGCTGAAGAAAACATTCCCTTAGCTTGAACCAATTTTTTTCTCAAATGTACATTCAACATATCACATACTTACCTTTCCTACTTGTAATGGATGCACTTCTATATTAACCTTTCACCTTTGACCCTTCTATAGGTCATGAACGAGGACGGCCACACCTCCAGTATCCGCGACAAGATCCTGACGATCACGGTCCGGCCGGGCTGGAAGACGAGCACGCGTATCACGTTCCCCGAGGAGGGCGACCAGGGCCCCAACAACATCCCAGCAGACATTGTGTTCATCGTGAAGGACAAGGCACATCCCAGGTTCAGGAGGGAGGGCAACGACCTCATCTTTACTGCCAAGATTCCTCTGGGCAAGGTGAGTACGACAGACCATTGTGGGATAGAAGAGACCCCTTGCAGCTACCTTTCTAACTGCAGATAGGCAAGGAGGTGCAATACAATAGCAGCCACAGTGTGATAGAACAGTCCTTCTAGCAGCTACCTTTCTAACGGCAAGTTGGCAAATTTAGACTAAGAATGAGCCTAAACAGTTCAGAGATAATGTACTAGTAGCCCTCCTTGCAGCTACTGCTCCAACTGCAGACCAGTAAGGTGGACAAAAGCAGCCATTTTGATATAGGTTGAACCCCTGAATAGCTAACAGCCACCTTTCCAACTGAAGTTGGGCCATAACACTACAAAGAATCTTTAACAATTGCGATATAGGTCTAGCAAGTATCTTAAGTTTTGAACTGCAGACTGGAAGCATTAAAATCAAATTGCAAAAAAAGAGTGTGATGATGTGGGTAAAAGTATCTTGCGATTGTAGAATTTTGTGCTTTCACAGAATGCTGTCTATAAGTATGCTAAGATGCCAACATATGACATTTTCTCCTCCAGGCCCTGACTGGCTGTAATGTAGTTGTTCACACCCTGGATGACAGAATCTTGGACATCCCCATCAATGATATTGTACAGTAAGTAACAGTCTTTGTCTTATACAGCTTCTCCAGACATTTGTTGAGAGTTTGTCATGTGGAGGTCATCTGTAGTTGCAAGGAGGATAAAACCTCCTTGATAGTTCAGATTTGGTCAGGGAGATTGCCTATATTACATTGCAGTTTTTAAAAGCCATCTGTGACAACTATGAATTGTGAAAAGATGGGAAAGACATAATTATGCTTGATGGATGTAATCAGAGGAAGGAGCTGGAGTAACAATTCGATCTCTTGGCTAGAATTGGATGGATCCAGGCCTTTTCCAACCCTGCACCAATCTTGGTTGGGAGTGGTCGGAACTAAAGTTGTGGGAAGGTCCTAAATGTGTGACACTGGCTTTAGAAAAACAATAGATTCCATTATGACCTAGGCTAGGAATATTATCAGATATCATAAGTTCCCTTACAGTCACAAGGCCAATAAAAATTTTTCCTTTCTTCCCACAGCCCCAAATACACCAAGATCGTGCCAGGAGAAGGCATGCCGATAGCCAAGACTCCCACCAAGAAGGGAGACCTGATTATAGAGTTTGATATCGAGTTCCCCACACAGCTGACACCGGAGAAGAAACAGCTCATCAGACAAGCCTTGCTCCACTAACTGGGACATGTGTACAAATGGATATATACTTTAACCATATAGTAATACAGGAGGGGATTCTCACGTTGTATAGTCAAGACTTGGAGGGGTTTTTCTATACCCCCTCCCATGACATTGGGTCTTCCTTTGCAGTTGTGTCCAGGGCCATTTTTTGCCTTACAACATTGATTCTATGGATGACATTCTTGCATGCATTGATACAGAACTCACCCCATAAAGGGATGAAGAACAAATTCATTCCATATCAATTTGGGATTGTTTGAGATTGTCATCCATAGAACTAACTTTCTGAGGCCATATTGCCTGTTAGATATGAATTACTTAAATTCAGCCAGATATATTATTCAGGGGTTGCCTTCATTTCAAGCTAGCTACATACTGACTCTTCTTAGATGATCTTTTGAATTCTAAGGACCTTTGTAAATGAGCTTGACACAGTTATGACCTTAAAAAAAGGTTCCTGTTTGGGAATAACATTTAACATGTTCTAGCAATTGAAGTTTTATGTATGTATATATTCTATCATATGTATGATGGTAGTAATGAAGAAATGACACAGAAGTGATTTGTACAGACTTATAATGTTCTGTTTTTTAACACAGTAACACTGAGAGAAGTCTGTGGTCTTTATACGTAGGCTGTTGTTTATTTCAGATTTGCATCCTTGTGTATAGACAAGTCACTGTTATTGGTTTGTTCGCACATAAATAGCATAAAACATAATGCATTGTTGTACACAATTCGACAGAATTCTTATTTGTAGATGTTCCGCTTACTTATGGTACATTATTGACATCATGCTATATATACTGTACTTTCTAACAAGTTCACTTAGCCATTCTAGTTTTGTTTGTAAAAAAAATGTAAAAATAAAGCTACTATTTGTTGCTGTTAACTTGGTACTTTTTCTTACATATGAATAGCTTTGCAACATAAAATGTACAAGGATAGTCTTTAACTTGTACAATAGGTAAAACAACCAATGGTAGTCTGTGCAACAGTGCCCTCTTACAGCTGTTTCATAAACTGCAGCTGGGGTGTCTTTTCAACAGGCCAGAAATCTTGGTGCCGGAAGCTTGTTGTATGCCTGAAATGGAAAGTCAAGGAAGACCAAGTAAGAACACTTGAAAACAATATGGAACATGGAAAAATACGAAGTGTGATACTGTTTATCATGAATGAAAAAAAAACATGTATCAGTGCTTCCAAGTTGTTTTCTATTCAAATCACAAATCATTTCTAGGGGGCTACAGGCAACTTTGCCTCCAAAAGCAAGATCTCTGCACAAAACATGCTGACTACTATGTGATAGACATTTGTCACTGCGTAACTGCCAGAATTCTGTGCCAAGGTGTTTGAAAATAAAACTCCAAACTATAGGTGTAAAGGATTTTGAAGCGAAAGCGAGTATAACAACAAGAATGGTTTTCAATGTCACAATTCAAGAATGGCCCTTAGATTGCACAGTAATGCCACCTAGCAGCACTACTGAACATTGCAGAAGCAGGTGGAAACAACTTTGAAAGTACAGCACTCCCTTAAGTACCAACTCATTGGGGGAGCAACTCTAAGCGAACAAAATGTGGTCAATACTATTAAGAGACTGGCCAAATATTGATAGCTGACTGTAACTGCAAAGATTTTGAACAGGCAATTAATAGTGATAGAAAAGAGAGGTAAATGATTGCTGGGTCAGCTTTAGCATATGATACAAATTCCATAAAGATATAGCTACTGACAGCAAAAGGTGCCATGGGTCCAATGTTGGCTCCATATCTTCTCATGACCTCCCGTATGTGGGAGGGTTGGATGGCATCAGCAGAGGCCGGCTCTGGTGCAGACGAACCACTCTATAAACCATAAACAAATTTAACATGTTATATCAACAGGCCTTGCAGTACCATAACAAGCTGCTAGGGGCCCATACAAAATCTAACTGTTTCCAGGTTGGTGCAGACTTTCCACTCTGTTTCCAGATCTCATCACCTTGAAGTTCATACTGAATATCCATACAATGCATCCAAGCGTTCTCGACTTACATGTATACTCGTCTTCTACAAACATACATACAAACATACAAAAGCTGTCCAAAACATAACCTTCTTAGTGAAGGTAATAAATATCTGCATAAGAGTAAGATGATTCAGGTACAGTACCAGTATATTTTGGACCTGAAAGCACCTAAATGACTTTGTAGTTATGTATTACAACTGAAAGAAAATTCTACAAACCTTTTTCTTTTTCTTCTTAGACTTTCCGCTGCCGCCACTGTTTGAGCTGAAGTTGAAGATGGGAGTCTGTGGGGTGGTGGGCATGCCGGGCAGCCCTGTGGAGTTACTGTTCTGGGTGGCAGAGGAGGGCGGGGCTGTGAACTGGCTACCGAACATCAGGGGGGTCACATTACCTGGGAAAGGGGGGGATAGTAAAAGGAAAAAAAAAAACCATTGTCATCTGATACACATGCACAATGTAACTATCCCTGAATGGAGATAGGAGCCATAACATTTTTGATTCACTTCTTATCAAGTCAGGTGTACTCTCTGCATTGAGTGGCATCAATGAAGTGGTAGAGGTAGAATCAGGCATTAGGTTGTCAGGCTCTTTTTAGCACCAAGCTGTACATATCCCCCTTCTTCTTTATCCATACTTTTGTTAAGGAATCAAATATCATTGTGTTTTTACATGCAAAGTTACCAATGCACAATACTATAAATGAAATGGAATTCTACATATGCAGATGTGTAGTCTTGAGCAATTAAATGTAATACTTTACTTGTTGCAAGGTCAATGTCTACTAGATGATTTAACAGAGAACTGAGCATTAATTGGATTCAGCACTTGTTGAAATGAAACAGAAGAGTAAGAGACAGCATAGTCTATCTACCAAAATAAAACTGAAAAGGTTGTAGTACCTGACTGACCTGTGGGGGTGGTCGGTGTGGAAGGGGGGGTCTGGTTGGGACTGCTGGGGCGGGAGGAGGGGGACTTGATCTGCAGGGGAGGAGGGGGGGCCACGGAGACGGTATCCGGGGCGGAGCAGACGTGAGGAATGCAGGGCTGGAGGGGGTTGCTCACTGTTCTCTCTGTGTCCTTCTTGATGAGCAGGGCACAGTCTACAATCTGAAGGAGAAACAACACAGAGAACTATATACATTTTGTAATACAGATGTCTAACACTTTGGTTATATTTCGAAACCAGGGCCCAGCTGGACAAAAAATAAAAGTTTTCATCATTAAATATACCCAAATCATGCTGATGACTAATTTTCTTATGTTATGTGTGTTTTGTTGCCTGTTATAATATATAGTATACTTTTTGTTCTTGAAAGCTTCTTGGCCAGGCCACGGCTTTTGAGAAAGAAAGTTGTAGCAGTTTTCAAGTTTGCCGTTGAAACCATATATAAACCTCCTTTATTTGTCATCAGTGCAAATTTACATGATTGTAAGTTTAAAAAATGTTTCATACAATTGTCAAGAATATGTACCTAGAGTTCAATACAAAATGAAGTTTTTTTCAAGGTTGTTCACCTCCTGAACAAAAAGAGAGCAATGGTAAATATCCATTCAGAACTCTTTGATTCAAAACAGTAGGGAAAACGTAACCACAGAAGAAATAAAGGAACCTAGAAACTTACAGTTCCTACAGTCTCATAAGCCAGGTAAGTGAGAATCTCCATGGCCAGGGGGTTGGGTTTGACCTCCAGGGTTCCCAGGTCCATCCAGTCTCGGAACTTACTCGCTTTCTTATCTGTCAGTGTCAGAACAAGCAACACAGAAGCAAAAAACATCATGACACACATAACAACAAGTATGGCCTAGAAAAAAATTGTGTTTCAGATTGAGGTCCCGAAAAATCAGGATTAGTACTAAGGGATTATCTCTTTCTTAAATTTTGGGCAAAGTGATAGTGCTAACGGTACTTTCAACATCACTTTCTAATCATATATATATATGTATTGTACAAGCACAATTTTTCAATTCAACAGAAAAGAGAATATATTGGAAAAAGATTCTACAACATTATCAGATCAAAAATTACCAGTCGTTTCCAGCACTAGCTTTTGACCAAAAAAGGCTATGGCCTGCACTTTTTTACTAGGGTGTATCGGGTAACTAGAAACACAACTTTTTTCTTAGGCCCCAATAAAAGCAATAGAAAGCATTTGTGACTTATTTGTCCCTGCCCTAAGTTTTTTTAGAATCCTATAATACATCTTAGCTTTTGACAAAGCTTTAAAGAAATAAAATCACAGAGAATTTCAGGTACAAAACAGTTTTATAAGTCTAATGGAGATCAAAATGAATACACAAACAAACAAAACACAATTTTCCACAACCCCATCCATCCTGTTTAGTAACCCCTTATCCAGACCATACCGGCATGTTGTACTTACGGAAGTGTGTTTGCCGTGCCTCCACATACTCCATGTACTGTGTCTGGTCCATACTGCGGGTCTGCATATCCGCTCGCTGGGACACAAGGACAAGTAAAGTTTGTTCATCATTCTGCTGCTCATATTATCCAGAAGTAATGGGAGTGGACACTAATTCAAACACAAACAAACCCTTCTTGAGTTACTTTGTTAAACAATTTGGCCCCTACAATCAGGGGGGGGGGGGATACAAACGCTAGGGGGTCCAATACCTAGTAGTACATGCCTTACTCTCCTTCCCAAGAGCTATGTGCATCTATCACTCAAAAATCACAACCACATAATATGCTATGGTCCAGAATATTTGATACCGAAATTGGAAGTTCCACTGCAGTACCATAACTCACCACTGGGGGGTGGGGGGCAACAATCCATAGCACTTTAATCTCCTATTTTAAAGACCTACCCACATACGAAATATCAAAACAATCCATCCAGGCATTCTCTCAGACAAACAAACAGCAGTCACTACTATACCTCTGTTTCATGGAGGCAGCTATATATACCGCATTCACATAAAAAATGGTGTCATGAAAGTTTGACAGTACTGACCTCAGCTCTCTCCTGTTTGACTTCATCAATCTCATCATCCTCAAACAGGGACAACAGCTCACCTGGATGGTACAGAGAGATGGTTTATAAATGCATACCCTTCTCTGTTTTTCGAATGTGAAATATCCCACAACTGAAACATGGTAAAGCTAAGTGTAGTCCCATAGCCTTTTTAAAGCCGTAGGGGCAGCGAGTTTTTATTGGGAGTTGCAGCCATACCCTTTTGTCCTACCGCCTTTTACCTACCTATCTAAAGTTAGGTACCCATTTTTACACCTGGGTGAAGTGAGGAAAATTGTATCAAATGCCTTTCCAGAGAGCACAAGATCGGTAACATAACACTTAACAGTATTTGATTCCAGGACCTCTAGCTTCTGGGCAAAACACCTGTAGTTACATCACACGACCCCATAAACATGACAGCAACAATTTTACACAAACATTCATGTATATCAAAAGTAACACAATACGGATCTCTATGTACCTGTTTGATCGATGGCTGATAAGAAATCGTAGCAGAGTTTCCTCCGTTTGGCCACAGGCTGTTTGATGTCCTCAGCCTCCGCCTCTCCTTCCTCCAGACCTGATCCCTTCACTACCTTCTGTTTCAGGTCCTTAAAGTCGAGATATCTCAGGAGACGTCTTAGCTTCTTCTGCAAGGAGAAAAATAAAAGTTTCAGAAAATTAGAGATTTTGGAAGATATCAATGACTATCAAGTAAAATTAACATGCATTGGCATAATACCGGCCGTAAGACTTATACCGGCCGATAAAAAATAATGGAATTTAAAGAGATCTACACATGCAACAATAGTTGTTTCTGAGGTATGCACACTTCAGACATCTAGGTGTCCAATACATCATTTACAAAGCATCGATTACAATGCATTCGAACACAACAAGGCAAAAAGTTTTCAGTATCTTTTTCGGGACAGGCAGCTCGTCGTGGGACGAACACACCGTCACATTCATTGCCAGATTTGTAGATCATAATTACACTGCTCACGGCACAAGACGAACATGATTCAACAGCAATCTTGAATTTCTGTTGGTGACCTACAACTCATGTAAAAGTGTGAAGAACCGTTGCATAATAGCCCGGATCTACGGCTGAATGGGCAAAATTGAACGTACGCAGCCATTTTCCCGCCATTTTTATATCTACGCTAGCAGTAAAGTGTTACGTCACAGCGGTTGTGAGGGACAAAAGTTAAAGGAAAATTCCTGACAGTATACGTCCGTTTTCTCATGACATTTTGTATGCTCATGCAGGTTTATGTTTTATGCATTTACTAACAGAAAAGGAAGGAACATGGAGGATGTATGAAGGTACATAGCGACAGTTAATTGTGCCGTGTTTCTTCCGGCCGGTATTTTGTACCCCCTCCCAACCACGCGCCCGTTCGCCGTGTAATTCCGCGGCGTGTTACAATTACGATATTACGCTTTTAGCAGGACAAGAGTGGCAGAAAAGTTACACAGAAGAAGTGGCAAGGGTAAGCTATAACAGCAACATGTAACTGGAGAAAATGATGTGTTGACAATTTGTCAAACCAGTATGGCTAGAGAAATCGTCGTAAACGTGCCGGTATTATGATAATAGATGTTACTGTAACTCAATTTTTTGGTGTGTTAGCAGGTTAGATTGTTGCCCAATATTAAAACTATGTGAGTCTTGCAATGTGGAATATTACAGACACCAAATTGCAGCCATAAAAACTGTTACACTTACAGGAAAACATTCTTCAAACAGTATTTTTCAATTTTCAAATTTCAAGTTTTTAAACAATATGTGCACTTGTAACATACAGTTTCAGTAACAGCAGTCACACCATTATTTGACTATTTTGAAAAAAAAACGGACACAAAAAAGCTTTTAATTTTATGATTTCTGCTGGTTCTAAAGCGTACAATTTCCCCCAGTTCCACGACACTGTGTAATAGGATGACAATAAAACCAGACATTATAGCTTATATAACCAGTCATTCCCTCACCCCCTCAGGACTATCCCCCCTCTATTACCCTGGTGCTGATACTGGTTTATGTGAAAAGCCATAGCCTAACAGTGGGGGAGATTACAGTGTACAGGTCTCCGGTGACTCCACATATAAACTATGCTGCTGGTTTTATCTCTTTTTATTATTTCCCGTCCAAAGGTGTGCTTTATGTTGATAAGCCAGAAAACATAAAGATATTAGGTGACACCTTTTTTTGCATAAAGTCTGATTCTCAAACTTTTAAAACTTGTTTTATTGCTAAGAATTACAAAAAGCACTTGGACACTGCTAGTAATACTTGGTAACAGGGTCAGGTCAAAGGTTACGACCTTGGCAGAGGTTAATTGTTGGGGCTACAATGTTTCCTTTTCAGGGGCAGTCAAACCACTATGGCTCTTTTTATGCCACTTTTAAAGGATTATTTGATTTAGCAATTTGCAACAACAAACATTTATGTACAACGTAGTAAAATCGTACATTGGCAATGTTCCGCTGATTTAACATATGGGGTCAATGGGTGAAGGGATTTATCATAGGAAAGTCGTTTCATGTCCTTTTTCAGTTTCTAGTCTTGTTCTTTCCCAGGTCATGTATAAATAAGTAAGAAAAATTATCATTATGCCTTCTATTCATGCCAAACAAAAATATTTGTTATTGAAAAGGGGCTGTAAGTTGTGCTCAATTGTACACAACAATTGTTATAAAAGATGCTATGTTGATATATTATCATGATGCTTACAGTGCCAAATTTTCAGGGAATAGATTTAGATATTTTCCAAAGTTTCATTATTTGTCCCTTAGATCTGATTAAAAACTAAAAACTATAACAAACACACAACATCTTTTAGTTAGCAAATGAGTCTACCAACCCCAAGCAAAGCAATATAAAAAATAACCCTTTTGTCCGAGCTAATAAACATGCACTAATATCTGTTTACCTAATGTACCAGTATTGAGACAGTTTGAAACATGAGCACTAGCAGGAGGCCACCAGATAACAAGGCTCAAAACTACTTATTATAGACCCACTGCTGCTTAATTAGTCATTATGTCTGACCCCATGACCTGTAAACAGATGTTAGAGGGTATGGAACATTTGGGGTCACCGAGGGTCAATAGTTAGAGCAGTATGGCCTAATTCTAGTGGAGACAGGAAAAAATTGTGGTTTCGAGCAAAATTACTTGCTACCACGTTGCACTACAATCTCCCAGTAAAAAGAAACAAAGGAATAAGTCTATGTGTATTTTTGACCACTTTTCTGGGTTCAAATGTGAAAAAAAGGACCTGGATATACTAAGAACCTGACGAAAAACACTTGTACCAATGTATTCCTGAATTTCAGGTGAAAAAATCCCTATGATAGTATAATAGACAATACTTTCCGTTGTCACATTATCATTAACGCTGAATTCAGCACCGAGGACAGTACCTATTTCTACCTCATGTTGAGGAGTGATAGTAACTTTAAAGAACTGCATTTTTAGGCCATCAGCACACCAGACAATCATCAATCTATAAAGATACACATCTTTGGACAAGAAGCTGACTTGCCATTCTGTATAGATCAATGCAAAAATCCATGCAAGGAACAAACTCTGAAATGTTTTCGCTAGCTACATGTATGTATAGTATAGAAAAGGCACTATTTTTTGCTGTAAACATGTACATGCAAGGGCATAGGCTATCAAAAAAGAAAAACAACTAATACGATTATAAAATTCATCATGGAACAAATTCGAAATGATATAGAACACTATTTGAGTAACACATTGTGCTATCACTATTTTAGAGAGATGGGGGATGTGCTTTTGTTATGAAAGGTGATAATATTTACCTCGTAATAATAAATTCTTTTTTGATTTTGTAGTAAACAACATAACCCCTTTATCTATACACACCATCAGCCAGCCCTCCAGCCATTGTGTGGCAATATTCTTCACATATAAAAGCAGAATCTCCCAGAGGCAGCACTTTACAGTGGCACTTTGCCCGTGCGATATGTGGCATTATGAAACATGACAAGGCCCTGTTTAGTCACCATTCTCCGCTAAACTGTTAAGGGACGGGCAATTTGGCGGGGCAGGACCTTACAAGCCCCCTCGTCACGGGGTCAGGGGCGAGGGCGACGGGGGATGGATGCGCGGTGGAGAACCAAACGATGCCTCCATTATAGCCTGAAAATTGACCCTGTCATTCCAGCAAATTAAATGTGGCAAAGTGAAGAGCTGCCGGTGTTAGGGTTTTACAGCGGCAGGAGTCCCCTATGTGGCGGAAAATGGCCCCCATAACGGCGGGCGGCGGCGGTAATGTGCCCCGGGTGATCGCGCGTGTCCAGTCCAATCATTTACCGCCACGCCCCCGGAGGGTGATCGCCACTTTGAAGTGGATGCCGCAATGGCTGCGATAGGAACCCGCCAATTTCGTGCAATTTGTAGCGGGATTTCGGACGGGCCGTTACGGGTGCGCGCAGTATTATGTAGTGACTAATGGGCAAATGGCATGTAAAATGCTGGCAGGGCTTACCGGCTTTACTCTCGAAACATGCCAAAATGTCCATGGGTAGTTCTGAGTGCGAGATCTTAGAGGGCAGGATTAAATGCCATAATTGGGGCAAAGCTAGCGGTCACAACAAGATGTAGAGATGCCCGCACCTCAGGTGACAATAATGATGTCTGATGGGAAAATTATACATAACGTTCGGTTTCATATCCCATTCTACTGACATCATTTTGGAAAGCAAATACCGGGATTTTCAATTTTTAAGAGTCCCAAACTGTAAACTGGAGGGAGACAAAATAAAGGGATGAATCAAAACTGACCAAGAAGACCACTCAGAGGACTGATAAAATCTGGTCTATGTGGAGAGGTGGTTACTGTAGATAGGATTCTTGTGTCAATAAAACAAATATCAAAGGGACCACCAAAATAGGTCACATTGGCCAGCTGGTCCCAATGTAAAGGTGGTCACTTGTACAGGTTTGACTGTAGCAGGGAGGAAACAATGACACGTTTTGTACCATGGAAATGTTTTGAACCCTGAACAAGTTACCTGCAATGCCATTCAAGCACTCATGCATATAGGTACTGTAATGATGTTGCACTGCAAAACAAGATTGAATATTGAAGAAAAATATTCTTTGCCTTAGAGCATATTTTTCAGATCTACCCTCAAGACTGTCTT
Organism: Branchiostoma floridae; assembly: GCF_000003815.2. Classification (NCBI taxonomy): domain Eukaryota; kingdom Metazoa; phylum Chordata; class Leptocardii; order Amphioxiformes; family Branchiostomatidae; genus Branchiostoma; species Branchiostoma floridae. Next base: position 14,605,737 of record NC_049987.1, on the reverse strand, counting down.
CCATATCTTTATTCTAATTTGTACAAAACTTATATAAAACAGCATAATTTCTATTGGCTACTACAAAGCATGATTTCTATTGAACTATCTTCCAACTTGTCAAAGGTGGACAAACTGAACCAATCTGTGAACGAACCTATCTCAAACAAAAGTTGCTATGGCTATTTTAGTCAGAACTGCATGGACCTCTCTAGGAGGTAACAATTGCTTTTGGTTTCTTAATTCTCTCAAATAAATATCGTTTTGATGTGCTTGTCTTTTGCTTGTTGACTCATCAATACATTTGATGTGTTAAAAAGAAGAAAAACTTTATTGCACAACAATTGCAACAGGCATAATGTATGGGAACTTGTACCAACACTTCCAGACACTGGAACTGAATATATTGTAACAGTTATTATCTAGTTTACGAACAACAATCAAGCTAACGGTATGCATGTTAATAGGCTAGATCATTATGTTGATAACAGTTTGCTGCTTCAGGAAAGTATTGTACTGTCTCGAAGAAGGCAACATCCATCTCAACACTACCAGCTCTTACCGTACTGATAACATCAAACAAAAGATGGTACATTACCCTAAATGCATAATTATACAATAAAGACTGCAACAACTCACATATTCCCCTCATTTCTGCCCACCTGAAAAATTGGGTGATTTGGGGAAGCATGTTTGAAATGTCTAGCCCGAGGACAACTACACCTCTTCTGGAGTCCACACTTTTCTGTTACCATTTGTCAACGGGCTGCTATATTAATGCCATTTGTTTTCATCTTTAACCTCAATTTTCTCCTGCACACATCTGAACATCCTGAAGTTGTGGTTTCCTCATATGATAAGAAAGTTTCCACTCTGTTTTGAATGGTGTCTGCCCTATTTTCCGACTGCCCTATTTTCCAACTGCCCTATCTTCCAACACCTGTACCTTCCAATACCATTTGGCTGTTAGGGGTACCCGGGTAGGGTTAGGGCAAGGAGGCTATGTGAGAGATGGAACCAGGGCTGCCTCCAGCTTTAAATTTTTTCTGCTTGACTTTAAGAGTCTATGTGGTTGATTTTCCTTGTTAAACATGTCATTTTAAGCTGATGAAAATATATTTCCAACAGTTTCATGTCATGAGATTTTTTTGGGATGGCTAGGGCAATACCTTTTCCCCGTCTCAACAAGCAAATTTCCATCCTGGGACGGAGGGACGGGTCCTGGAGACAGTCCTGGATGAAACATTGGAGTGTTGGACCATAGGGGTGAAACCATTTTGAATAGAAGAGCCCCTATAACAGATTTTCCTCCTGCTGTTTTTATCCCTTACCCCCATACTACCAGTTGACCTGGGGCAAGCCTGGCATATACTTTTGATGTGTGGCGATGTGACCTGTGAGCATCCCCAACGATTAACGGTCGCACACCGGGGGCACCCGATGGCCGCCCCGCCTCCCACTTGTGTCGCTAACCCCGGGCGTAGCGGGTTAATGGTTTATCCATGCAGTCGTGTGATGCCAGTGATTACTCCGCACAATGCCATATCATGGCTTAAGGTCTCCCTATCAAACGACACAGGCTCGCCCTATCCGGACGATTAAGCAATACGGGGCCGTTGCACAGATTACCCGGCGTGTATCCACCTATTTGACCTTCCATTCTATCTCGATAAAGTGCCGCTGATAGGGATTAAGTGAGAGTGCTCTTAACATTAATACAGGCTGTAAATATGACAGACCGGGCGTGAACAAAGATATGCTCCGTGTTACGACGCGAACATTGCACCGGAGTATTAAACGCAATGTTCCACGATGGAGGATGATTGGACGGAGGGATAAATCCCCTTCCCTGTAATGTTTCATGGTGCGATATCGCCCCCACTAGGGAGCGCGGGAATGATACAATCCCCGGGTGGTAATTGCAGGGCGGAACTTTGCGCAGCGTTTTACAGCCCGGCGTAAATGAACTAACAACTCTATTTCTCTGTCTTTCGATGATGGTCGCACCATTTAGACCCACAATAAAAGTAAAGAGCCTGGTGAGTGGTCTATGTGACAGATAATCTACTTAACGGCATACGAGAGTAGTGATTTCTCCCCGAAATGAGGTCTGATGACTCTAAATCTGTTTATCACTTTAACGGTATTGGCCATAAAGTGGTTGAAAATAACAAGTTAAGGTGGGGGGACGACAGACTGTGATTTTATTACCCCGGCCGCAGCTTCTACCAAAGGACAAAATCGGGCTCCCCGATTTTCCTCCGATATTGTACGTCATAGCAATAATATGATACCCCACAATTAATATTTATCAAGCCATCCCTTCTTTTGACGTTTTTACGGGCAAATTCTATCGGATAATGCAAACACACCAGCAGCGGAAATGCCGTTAAGGCTATTTGGCTTCGTTGGAGTGTTGTAAATATTTCGTAAAACAGAAAACTTTAGCCTCCGGGCTCTGAGATTGGAGTTTATTGAGTGTGAAACGTACCAGAAAATTGCTTTTCATTTACGGACAAACACGATAATATTTTCCTTTTGAAGACAACCAGCAAACCGTACGCTGCTATAAAATCAGAGTCACATAAACATTGGCTGCATATTACTGTGTATAGATGGCGATGGATGAAAATCAGTTTGACATGCAACCTTTATTGCTATTGGCTAATACTTAACTACGGGCACTAACAGCTTTAAACTATCCTCATTTACATAACTGCCACATAATTTCACACACTACCCAAATCTTTTAAAACTCTACAGACTTAAGTAACAGTCTTCTACTGGGCCTTAAAGAACAACTTTTATATGTCGGAGATTGTGATTTATGATCCACACCTTCCCTGACATAACAACTGGCGTTTTCACCTAAGCTACGACAATTTGTTGAAAACTTTCTCTGTAATGATGTTCAAAGTTCTGCAGCAAATGGACTATGGCTGAGTTCCTCTGCCAGCGAAAGCTCGGCCTATCTGCTCCAAACTGCCTTACTTTACGATCGCTGGACTCCACATCACGCCGAACAAAAGAACGGCTATAAACACGAGTCTTTCGATGGTACATTTGATACGCTTGCATACGGTTGTTCAGCATTTTGGTCAAGCCCTGTATCTGTCCAATCTTGAGATACGCCACTTTTACGGCCCTCCTCTCGCCACTTCAACCCAACCCTGGGCAGCGGTCTTAAATTTTTATGTTGTGCATTTCCATAAATCTGGGCCCCTTGGTGCTAATTGTGTTCTAATTGTGGTCTCAACTTGACCATTTTGCACCATCCAATAGTCATTATCTGGGAGAGTTATGGCTGCCCTCATGTCATCATTATTAAACTTGCAGCCTCCACCCATCATTTACAGCCTCTCCTTCAGCGCAGGGCCTACAAGAGATACAATATCCCTGTCAAGTCGCTTAGCGGGAGCACATCACGCTGAGGGGATCTGACAAGCCAGGCTCTCACCGCCGGTCAGACAACTTTTCTCAAGGTGGGTGAACTGGTCTGTGCCGGTAATTTGATGAGTCGCGTTAACGGCGATGAGCTAAGTGTGTTAACGACAATTTGTGCCCAATTTGCACGATACGGCGCTGCTGACAATACAGAGCTGTTTGCAAGGTGTAACCTTGTTTGGGCGATAAACCGAGCCTGTATGCCTCCCTTGTCATCCACTTAGCCAAGACCAGATGACCTTGATTATTCCGCGGCATGTTCTCTCTCCCCCTCTGAAGGACACAGGTGCGGTAATTGACTCACATCACACACAATTTGTACCCAATTTGTACAAGACGTTTAGCCAATGAAGCATGTCGCGTCCGATGAGCACACGGGCTAATCAGCTAAGCAATAGGCGCCGTGGACACTCGCTTTTGTACCAAAGTCTTCAACCTTCTCTGAACTTTTCTGTGTTTTTCGAGGGACCATTGTGGATGAAGTGGAGTATACTAATGTAATCATAGTGGCCTGAGTTGCTTCTTTGATTTTTGTCTTTTCTATACAAAAAAGTTGACTGCCTAATTAGTCCACATCAAAAACGAAACAAAGTAAGGTGTTTGGAACTGTTTTAGGGGACCGGTGACAATATCTGAGGGCTGTTTCTTATACAGAAAAGAAGCAAGGGAAAATGTAAAGAAGCACGGGAAAACAGCAAGGGGGTTAACAACTTATGATATGGAAAGGAAACATGGGTGAGGACATTGCCCGCTGTTTTTGTTTCCTGAGAAAAGAAAATTATCTTTGCTATTACAATGTAATATGAAAAAGGCAGTCATGTTTCAGAGTCTTTGATCCCTATTCCCATCACCTAACCACGTCTGTGATGATAGGATGTATACAGATTGACTGGTTTACACCATGTATCAATTAAGTCACGACACTTCTTTATATCCATATCAAAGGTACTGAAGGACTTTCAAGATGAATTGTAGAAAACTGCAAAGTTGATACAAAGGAGCAGCATTCTTTGATCAACCATTTTGCGTGAAGATTTGTCATGACAATATAACCCTTAGAACTGCCCAACTATGTAAATTGTTATCATGAAACAAGGGATGCCATACTGTTCAAGACAGCTTGTTAATTCCAAATTTTGTGAAAAATGCATGGTTTAGAAATTGAAACTTATTATAAATGATAAAGTTTCTTTACCTATTTAAGAGTAATGGAAAGATTCCTTTTCTTTATATGCTTACCGGTATGGCATGAGGGGTGTATTTTAAGTTGCGATGGGGACTTTAAACATACTACACTCAAATGGCAGACAGGTCCTTTGGGAAAAGAGTTTTCCCAAAGGAAAGAGTCAACTTTCTCCTTTTTTTTTGCTTTGGAAAGACCACTTTTTAGAAATACTGGCATACAGTATTTAGTAGTAGTATCCAGTATTTGATTACACTGCTACGTGGGTCCCTGATACAGTTGGGCAGTAATCAGCTAGTCTTCATAGCGCTCTTTCAAGCAGCTCTTTCCAGCAGGTTCACACGCCGAGGATGCACACGCTGATGTCTACTTCCAAAATTTCCTTGGTCTACCACAATTTCTGTTGCCTGGTTAGTATAATTTGGAGATGGTGTTTCATAGTCAGTTCTCCAAAAAAAAAAGCTTTTTCAGCAAGGTTGCTCATGCAGGTGGCAACCTGAGTCAAAAGCCAGGTTGCAGCATCAACATTTCTAGTTGCCCCATTTCCAAATTATCACTTTCTTCAAATCAGCTACTTACCCATTGTCTTTTCCTCCAGTTTCATGTATCTACTACGTTTTATCCTGGGGTTAAAATCAAGTTGCACCAAGCAAAGTGTGGTTGCGGTTAATTGGTATTTCGAGGACTGATAGTTGAAATCCTAAATGTTTATGTTACAAGCACCGTATCACAATTTGAATGGCAAGAGTGACCAATTACTAGTAGATAGTGAGGACATGGTATGAAATATGACAGTAGAGACAAGGCCGATACTTTTGTCTAATCAGTTACCTGCAATAGACACCTAACGACTGGGAAATATCTGCTGAGCTAAACTGTGTACCAGTAAAAATTGACAACGTTGACAGAAAGTCAATCTGGAAACTTCTGGTATTGCTGCATCATGACTTGTACCAAAAATGTACTTGGCAAAGAAGAACTAATACAGAAGATCTAATATTTTGCAAGGCTTCTGGACAAGTAGAAAAAAACATCTATAATTTATAAATACATTTGTACACAGCCATCCTTCAAGACAGACTTTCAAGTTCAATTTTCATCATACTATGACTGCATTACTGTCAAATGCAACAAGTGTAACTTATTTCATTAGAATATACAAACATATGCTGTCAATTGTGAAATTTTCTGTGATTTACTGTTCATATTTTTTGCAGTTACCGCTTCAATACAAACTTAAAAGAAAAGTAAAATTTGTCCCCCCTCCCTGTCTTAGCTTTACCTATTGTACAGTGTATAGTATCACGATGTTACGAAGCACTTGTTACTGAAAATATACACGAATACTAACATTATTAGGCACGATTGAATATAGAAACCCAATCTTCAAACATGGAATACAGCATTTCGTAAGCATACGTGAACCATGGAGTCATTATCTACAGACAGTACGCGGCGCAATAAAAAAAAAATGGCGACATTTGTTGATACAGTTCTCATGCTTGCCAAAGTGTTGCCACGTATCTAGTGACGTTTGCTGTGGACATGATCTATGCACTACGTGAAATACTGCATTATGGACATTTCAGAACCGTAACCATGTTTTTTTCAATTTATTAATCCGGTAACAGTTACAGCCTAGCAACAATGCTAGAATCCCCTCTAGTGAATATTGATCTGTAACAGACATCGCCAGTCACTGCCCTCCTGTGTGATCTGGTGTGGCCAGATCGGGCACTCCCAGGATTATCCCACCACTTCTGTGGTCATCGTGGTCAACACGGCTTCCGATAATCAATATGGAGACTCTTCCTGCCGCTCGCACACTAGTCCTCTGGTGTTCAATTGTATCGGAAGGCAGTTTGCTGGCTTGTCACCAACTTGAATTGTTTGACAGGAGTTAAGCTTTAAAAATTGCTACAGACAGCATTTACTGTCTGGACCACAAGAAATATGCAAGAAAGGCAAAATGCTACGTTAGTAGTCTATCTCTTAGCTACCTACTATTTCAAACAGGTAGATGTTTGTACTGCAACTACTGTAAATGCATTTAGGTTTGCGGCGATTTACTTGCATGGTAGCAGGAAAATGGAGTTTTTGCGGTGGTTCTAAGTTCGCAGTAGCGCCATTAACAGCAGTCTCATATTATAATGGAAAAATGTTTGCGGCGGTTTTAAGTTCGTAGTGAAGTGAAAACCGTGGACATAAAATGACCGTGAACATTTCTGCATTTACAGTATAGCGTTATGTCATCCTTTGTGTTTGTTGCCTTTGGTTCTAATGCAACCATCTAAAGAAAAAGAGCTTTCTCTCATCGATTTGTGCCTGGTCTGTCTCAGCTATTCCAGAAGCCTTCGACAGAATGCAGACTGGAGGATGAGGCAAATCTGCCCGTCCCGTAGCGCCCAAGCTCATTCATCTCTTTCCCGCCACCTGCGATTTGTCAGTGGCAATTAGACGGGGCTGCCCTGTAGCTGGCCTGCACCGGATCACTCAAAATATCCCATCATTTGTTGGCATGTCCATAACACACCCTTTCCAACTGCTTAGCGACCCAAAATTTCAAAGATTTTAATATGTTTTTTTGTGTTTCGTTGTCTGTCTTCAAATCGTACTTTTACATTGTGCATTATTTTTCAAATTTTTAATAAAAGCGAGGATTACACAAAATCATCCAGTTTTGGATGCTAAACAGTTACTCAGTGATGGCCGTCTAGTGGAATGGATGCCTGACTGAATGGCAGTTCAATCTGTAGAAATTTTCTGATGCCAGGCTAAGAGTAAAATACAGCAAAAGCACAGTTGCATATTTTTTGCAAGGGAAAAAGCTTTAAAAAAAGAAGGCGCTTTTGGCCAAGTGGCAGAAAAAAAGAATTTCAAAGCCCACATTTTATAGAGGATAAAAAGAGCTTTAAAAAGGGTCTCTTTTTGCTTGTAGAAGATTTTGGAATGGAATTACTTCTTGAGGCATCCATCAATCATTTCCACCTACTGTAACTCACTTTTATCATAAATCTTTCAACTGATAAGCAGTTCTTTCAGTGTCCCAATACTCTGTTGGTTTCCTAACCTCTTTCCTTTGATTTGAGATAAGACAAAAATCAAGGAGCAAAATAGCGTGCTTACCAGAATCTGTTGTACTGTTCATGTTTGTTGGGGAATACATCTGAAAGCTACAATCTTGTGGTTAGTAAAAAAAGTTGCTTGTACTTTGCGGGGGATTTTGCGAAACCAGAACTTACAGGACGAAAAGCGACCCAACCGATCGGTCATGATGCACACCTCCCCCCCCCCCACCTTACCATATCAGTCACAGACAATTAGGGGAGAGAAGCCGGGGTAATGGTCCAAATTTATCGCCTCGCACCCCGAATTCGGAGGCATCCGATTTCATTTCCACATTAATTCTGAGTGAGGTGTTTGATCTTTGGGCTGGGTCGTTTATTCTGGCAGCTGGCTTTGATGGAAACAAATGGGGGCCATTGCGTTTGCCTCTGGCCGAGCGACCACAAATCATGCTAACTCTACCACCATTACCACACGCGCACATGAATTTTGTATGAAGGTGCTGAGTGATAAAATCATTTGGAGACAGGACAGTGCAGGTCCCGGGGGATTAGGCGAAGGGCAGCGGCTGTTTTCAATAACTCCTAGGGAGAAGTCTTTAAGAACCACCTGTTTTGTTAACTTCAGATCCGCACATGTACACGAAGATCCGCACTACTGTGTATGATCTTCCTTGATTTGAAGTTACAAAACTGGGTGCAATCCTTGCATTTGAAAAGAACAAGCCAGAGCAGTTAAAGTGCACTTTCCATAGTATTCTTTGTAAACTTATCATCACTCCGATGTTGTTTCCACTACCAAAAGGGGTAGTTTTTAGCACTCGAGTTTTCACATTCATACCCTATTCTCAGAAAAACAGATTTGTATACAACTTACAAAACACAAGCTTCCTATTCACATTCCTGCAGTGAAAGAACAAATTAAAATCAAGACTTTTCCTGTTTATTTCATATCCTTTCATTTCATTTCAATTAAAGAATGTTTAGATATTTTTTATGATTATTTTAGTTTCAACGAATTTCCAAATACCTTTCAGGTAATGTTTATCATCTAGACCAGGTGATAAATCTTTCAGACAGGTGATGATATTTTAGCACCTATGTCAGGTTTCATCATCACACTTGACCAGATGTGAACAGGTAAGTCAAGTATGTAATTACCATCCTTTGGGAAGCTGACAAAAGCAATTTCATTCATCTTTCAAAGTTTACAAACATGTCAGCACACTTCTTTTCAAAGTAGTCATTTCCAATCAAGACTACAAACAAACTATTACAAGTCAATGTTTTAAACACCACAACATTGTTTTCTATAAATGTCATTATTTTTGCTCACTTCCCCACATTGTTAAAAGGTAGATTCAGTAATACCACACTTAACAGACAAAAGCTGACATTTTCAAGGTGCATATAATTTTAATAATTGAGGGAGGCCACAAAGGTACAAACTTCTGAGTAGCCTTTTTTACGGCATCCCTCCCGAGGCCTGGCAGACAATACAGTCAGGGGAAAAAGGAGCACTTTACGAGTGAACAACTAGTAAAATCATGGAACAGAGTCACACAATGCAAGTCCACGCGCTAGCCCTGCCTTTGAAATAGTAGTTTGTTACTATGGATGTTACTATAATTCTCCTCAATGCAGCCCTGATCTGAAAAGACTCCCCACGTTTATGGTTGGGCTGTGATAAAAACGGACAGAAAGAAATGTAAAATTCAAATTTCTAAGAGTCTGCCCCCTTTTTGTTAACGAACTGCGTTCTAAAACACGGATGATTTCCCGGGCAAGTACGTGATAAAAACTGTGTGCATCAGGTCTACTGGGACTGAAACAAAGATGGACCTCTTAACAGCTGACGTCTGTCTTTTCATCTGTTTTATCGCAGGCCACTGCCTGGCCTATTCAGGAGTTGGAACACTTGTCTGAAGTGCAAGATCAGGTTTTACTGTGGCTATAGACTGACCCATTGAAGAACAACCGCTGGAAGCAAATGCTTTGAAAGGACATGGACACTGCAGTCCTCTTTGACTGTGTTACTAGCTCACATCTTTACAGCGTATCTACTTCAGTTTTGGTAACCAGTCAGATGAGAAATTCCAGTATAAGTGGTGAATACTGGAGTAAAGTCAGCGGAAAGTGCCACAGCAGCAGATTCAGCACCGAGGACAGCAACACTTTGGCTGATGCTTTTTCACTTGTAAATACCCAGACATAAAAATAAATCTGGCATTCTTAACATATAACATTGGCAAACTTGATTTTTACGGCAACTGAAAAATCGTCTTGTTCTTAGTTAACCCTTAAGTCTGCTTTGTTTGCTCATATTTTCCTTCACCCATGATTTTTCTCTTTTTTTTGATTTACGATCCCTCTTTTCATTCTCTGAACAGTTATCAGTGGTTGTTCCTGAATATACTATCCATATTGTTATTAAAATGACCAAGTATACCACAAGCATTTTTACCAATACGTGTCATTAAGTCAGATAGAAAGTATTGTTTGTGTGACTAATGATGAGGCACCACTAAAAGTAGGTCATAGTACACTTAGCTTGGAATCAACATTCCAACCTTCTACAATACTATTGTATGGGTACAAATCTGGTAGCATTGACACATTGACTGTTGGTTGGTTGAAAGGCAGATGGGCCATTCCTCTGTGTCACCTCTCCTCCAGATGTTAATTATTCATCAGCTGTACCTGAGGGACAGCGGTGTCCCTGCTCGCGTCGCGCCTAATGGCGACACCTGAACAGCTGTGATGGATGGGGCAGCAAATGCCTCAAATCTGCCAGAAAATTGCCCATGATTTTCACTGTCTTTTTAACAATGGAGAAAAGCAGTTAAAGTATTACTTACATGGGCATAACTTTCTAATGTGTACATAGAGGCGCATGCATTGAGGTTCATGGCCACTTTTTCTTTTACGTTTTGGCATGCACTCGGATGCCATTTCTCTTAGCAATCTATGAAGCTTCTGAAACATTCAAGAAGCCTAAAATCATCATATAATTACAAGAAATTGCTATGTGGTGTGAAGTAAAATCACAACAAACGATATCTCATAGGAAAGCCATATCTTTGCTGTATTGGTTCTTGACATACTAATGGTAAATATAAAGTATGAAATTTATATATCTTTATTTTCTTCAAAAGCAAAGATCTAACCAGCATGACAAAAAAAAATAAAATGGGGAAATGCAACTTCAAAAGTAAATCTACCCATATTTGTGTCTTTCAAAAAGGACACAAACCCTAATTTTGTCAACCATTGTCTCTCTTTACCATTCTTTAATGAATTTTCTGAAACAGCTCAACCATACAGCAAAACACTACAACAGAGAGTCTAGAAACCTCTTAACAAGGAACAGACTGGAACTGTTGGCATCCTTAGCCTCAGCCCTCCTGAATTTTTTAACAGTCTGCGGCCAAGGCGAGCCACTTGCCCCTTAATTGACATGTTGCATGATGTGGTCGAATCAAGTGAAGAATGGAAGATTCATTTTTCTGGTCAGAGAACAATAGACCAAGGTCATTGCCCTGTCTATTTTAGACCCTCCGTAGACAATGACGGCGCCACACTGGCACAGATTGTTTACAAAGTGGAGCCATTACATTCTTGTGTCTGAGGTTACCTCAGGAAGGTCTGGTTCATGTCACGATGATTTATGCATCTCTGAATGAGTTATTATATTAGAGGGAAGGACACGTGGGAGAGAAAAACTTTCACTTTAAGTGGTCACTTGGATTTGTGGCAAAAACCATCAAAAAGAGCAGGCATGCATTGATGAAAATCATTGAGAAAAAGGAAAGCAAAGATTAATCCTTAAAGTTAAATCAAGAACAGGGCTTTGAATTTGTTTCTGTCTCACTCATTGTTTGTGAGCTCATGTTGTTAATATTTGCTGTTAAATCTGCCATTTTGTCAATTTAAATTTTTTGTCTGTCCCAATGGGAAATTTTCCGTCCTGGGATGGACAGAGGGACAGGTCCTGGAGACAGTTCTGATTAGATTCCTAGTAGTTTTATGACATTGAAAGCTGTTGACTTTTTCATTGTTCTTGTGATTTGTAAAGTCCTTGTTTAACTCTGGTTAGGCTGAATTGTTTGCTTAACACCTGGTGGGAAACAGGCACCTCCGTGGTGCAGGCACGCTAGTCACACATTAATAAACTTCACACCTTAAACGACTCTAGTGACAGGTGTTGTCAAGGGAGTTTAGCATCATTGACAAAAATGATGAAATAGTTTGCAACACGTTAACATGACATAACCTACCAACATCACAAACACATACCCTAAGGTTTCAAAAAAAGCTATGGTCATGTGGAAAACATTGAAACAGAATATCTTGCTACTTACATAACCTAAATGGTTGAAATGTGGTAATAGTTTACCCCGTCTTCCACTATCTCTACGATTGACTGATGCCCTGCCTTTTAAAAAGTAGGCCTCTTAAATATATTATAACAGCTTTAAAAGCTTCAAGCAACATTTTTGTCCAGCTTAAGTGAAGAGCCTGGCACGAGTGCTCTCACCCACACTAACCACAAAATCAATTTTGGGTTGGGAGAAGACAATGACTCGGTGCCATCCTTTGTGCATGTTAATCCCTCTCCAAAATGGCCTCACTTAAAGTAAAGACTGCGAGGAGAAATTAGTGCACTATCTCTTCGTCAGCCCTTAATAAATCAGTTGGGAAGGCGACGACGTCTTTACCGCAACCGGCACAGATTTCGCAGCGGGCTCCGTGAGTTGCGCTCATTACGGCCGGATGGCAGCGCGGTAAAATATTCATGCCTGCGGTGGAACGGGGGAGAGAAAAAGATCATTTTCACATCCCGGGAAACCACAAATCATGCGCGTATCATCCGTCAGTGTCGGCGGTGACAGTTACGACTCACTCTAACTACCCTCCCTGCATCTAATGCACCATCAGACACAGATGAACCCTATAAACTGGAAACTTGAGAGCACCCTCCTCTGTCTGTCCACAAATCACCCGGCCAAGATTGATAAGTTGGCCTCGCCCTTCCCCATCTTCCCCCTCGTCAATCGTGCCCAAGTCGTGCAGGTGTTAAACCTCGACATTTAGATGGGATCAACCAAACATTCAACACCTCCGGATTAGAACAGAAAGTGTCTTGTCTTAATCTGGCTTATACATTTGGACCAAGTGTAAACGCTTCTGGTATAGCGGCCGTTTCCATCAGCGATACCATCAGTGATTCTGGGAGATAGAGATAGGGTGATGACTAAAGCATCATTTATGGCTTTAATGTTACATTGGTGGCCCACAAGGACCAAGGAAAATAATGGCAGAACAGGAGGGATCTAAGTCTTTCCTGGAACACCAACATTACTTTTGTTGAGCTGTGTGTGCTTAACCCCATCGGTGGCCAATTTTGCTTCCGGACCAAAGGAATCTTCTAAGTCATTTTTTGATTACCAAACAAGTGACAATCGTCATTCTTCTAGAGGGATCAACTTGTTTTGTCTTTTGAAAAATAATGCCACCAATGATACATTGCAGCATTTTACAATTGTTCAATGTTTAAACAAGATAGTAGACTTTGAAAACGGGATCTGACATTTCTTTCTAAAATCACATCAATCTTTCTACGTCATCGTCGGGAATGGTTCAGCAAAAAATACATCCCCATGTCAAAATTCAATTCCCAAGTTTCGAGGGGTCGTAGACTTTCCAAAGAAGATGTGACAAGCAATGTCAATTTTTCTCTGTCAATGTGGGAAACAATATGGCGAAAGATGCATCAAATGTGATCTACATGTCATATGTCAATTCCCAAGTTTCGGAGGGATTTGATTCTGCCTTTTGTGAGGTGAAATGTGCGTGATTGATGGGAGGATGTTAGGTGTCCGCCGGGCGGATAGAGTATCAGCCTAATGGCTGATCAGATGTTCCCACGGAAAGGTTTCGGGGTCAGCGTTGGCTAATGAACGTCAATTCTGATCACGACAGAAAACGAAGAGTAGAGATGACAGGAAGCAGAAGTTAGGGCAAAGCCTCAGAATTAACCACACAATGGCTTAGCTCCCTTCAATGCCTCTTATAACGGCATGCAGTACTGGTTTCATGTCAATGTACCTAGAATTTCACTCATATAAATGTGATGTGGCTTAGATTAAAATGGGTCCTGGAGACAGCTCTGATTAAAACTTTGGTTAGCAGGTAGAAAGGGAGCCGAGGAAACCTTAAACTAAGATGGTGCCCAGCTTGATAGTGCACTATGGTTAGGGTATCTCAGACACTGCTTTTCACCTTTTTTGAATGAAATAGGGGAAGGGGAACCTAAAACATGTATGCCTTCAACAACCTATACTTGCTTTTGTCAACATTGTTTAAAAACAAAGTTTTGGATCATAAAAAGAAAGTTTATCAGTTCTCAGTTTAGGCAACTGAAGTTATATGACACTCAATGATTGTTGCAATTAATGCCATTTATTTGTTGAAACCAACGACAACTCTCTTTGAGTTCTAAACAAACTAAAGACCCTTTCTCCTTTCCACCCTATCCATCTTGCCACCTAAATGATACCTCCCACCCGTGGTATCATTTGCGAAGGTGTCTGGTAACGCACCAATTTTTACATCACTTCATCATATTTCCTGACAGTTGCAGCACGTTCCCGGCCATCAATGTCAACTCTCGCATTCTTCATGTCAATCTCCCGCTGACTTTCACTTTGTTTCCAGCTAATAGGTGCAAAAACACCTGATTTACGCCTCGGATTTGCCCAAATGGGGGGCAATCTGAGAAAATAAGTGGGCGCGAGGATGGGAATTCACCACAAAATTTACGAGCGGCCGCAGAAATAGCCCCCTTGAAAGTATCCCCTTTCCCTACACTTTGCCAATATATTTGTCATCAGGACTCGGCTAATGGGCCTCCTCAACAGCTACAGTGTAAATGGTTCTTAAATGCTATATTATACATGTCATTGGGCAGGGTGCGGAGCCTAGAATTATCCCTCGGTTTCCGCATACAATTGGTGCATTTAATGGCTGTGTCGCTGTTGTTATCCAAAGTAATCTCGGTGAGAAAAAAATCCAAAGACAATTGCAAAAACAACATAGAATCAATGAAATAAGGTCATAAAAATTCAATTTGATATCATTCTATGACAAGATATGGTAAGAAAATGAAGACAACTAAAATCAAACTTCTCGAAAGCCTACAGAATAGAGAAGTTCTAAAATGAAGTTACGAAGTTGTGAACCGAACACCACTACCGTGACAATGTATTCAACCCCCTATACATATTAAGCACGGGCCAACAGTTATAGCTAAATCAATGGGATGCACTTAAAAGTTTGGTCATAAAGATCACTTTCTGCAAATAAATAAGAAGTGTATCACAAGTGATAGGTGTTTCTTCAGCAACTGCTTAAAGGAAAAAAAGGACAATTTTTAAACGCAAAGGGCTAATAATAACATTGACATGAGGGTTTAATCCTCCAGATTCAAAATTTTCCCCCAAAATCTGATTTCTTGTTTTTCTGGAATTGACTGCCCCCGAAAAGGGAGAATCGGGAAAATTTGTAACCTAGAAAGCTACTAAGTATTTGTATATCCTTGCAACGAACCTATAACTGTTAAACAAAGTCAAGACCTTGCCTTAGTAGAGGTTGTAAGGTTGGAGGTAAGCGACACTGGCTGTTACTGCCCCACCTACGTATCACCTCGCCATGGTCAGATTTGCACCCCTGATTCATGCATACAAATAAGTATTTATCCTTCGATGTGCACTTCTCCATTTTATGGGACTTAAATATCGGTTTTCACCCCAAATCTGGATAAATCAGCTTTAATTGGTCCCCGAGCTGACATGTTTCACACTAAAATGCTGGGATGAAAGGCTATTTTGGCTGCAAAGATGTATCAATACCTTGCTTTGTTGAGGATATTTACTACTGTTCTATTGGCCTGTAAATAAAGCCTTCCAGCCTAGCCAGTAGTTAAAGTGGCAAAGTAGAAGATTAAGTCATCACGAACTGACGTTATTTACACCGCCGGTTCCGCAAAAGTTCCGGGAAAGCAGAGGCAGAATGCCAGAAGTACTTTTTACGAAGGTTTTTTAATCTGTTTCTTGCTGCAGTAGCCTTTTGCAAGCGAATTTGCATTTGTTACAGGGTTAATCAGCTAGAAGAACGTAAAGACTGGATACACCTCTGTATGCAAAACTTTGGAAGAAGGTTACACTTTCTGCAATAATGTTTTCTTATTTTACAACAGGGTATCTCAAGTTCATAGTTTTTGTGTGTAAAGGCTTTCAAGGCATAGCTAAAAAGAAGAGTATCAGGAAATTTGTCAGGGAATCTTTTTTGTAATGGTTTTCGTTAAAAATTCGATTTCCAAGTTCTTTGGAGAGGATTTTGTTCAAAACTTGATTTCCTAGTATTCAACTGCATACTTACAATACAAGCAATGTAGATCTATGTAGAAAATCATGCTGCCTTATGCGAGGCTTGTGCTCTTCTGGCGGCTTTCCTACTTTACATTTGCACTTATACAAGTCTTTGGCACCTGAGGCTTCATACCTTATATGGCATGTGTAGTTATCAAATTATGGTCTAAGCTTTCAGGTTCGAAATGCTGACATTTGACTGGTAGGTGGCACTGACGACATTAGCTGGCGGCAAAACGTGCGACTGTGAGTGACGCACGCCGTGACAATGGTCATATAACCACCATGAATTCAAAACACTGTACTTCCATGTTTGGACCTTCTGCCCTATAGCATACTGAAACAGGTGGTTAGCTGTGTTGTTTTCACTGTGGGCCACTTCTGGAATAATCTATAGGGATGAAATGGCAAAATATTATTAGGATTGGACAAAATACAGTTACATTGAGCCTTTCAGATCTAAATGTGAAGCAGACAATAGATTGAAGATTTTACAACTTGAACTAAAGGTCCCGTAGCCTTTTTGAGGCTGTAGTGGCTTTGGTTGTCAAGCCACTGTCTAAGGCATGGTATTGGAAGGCAGAGTCCAACCCTCTTCTTCCACTGCCTTTTACATGTACCTCCCGAGCCAAAGTCAGGTACCCATTTCCACACCTGGGTGGAGTGAGGAAAGACCTAGAAGTGCCATTCCTAAGGATGCAATGTCAGGCAAGGGATTAAACCCCTGACCTGTCAATCTTGTGTCTGCTCGCCTATGCAATTGACCATTCGAAGGCTCTATTTACTGAACATCCTATGGTTTATATATTGCAAATTTGGAATTAAAAGATAATGCCAAATATGGAGTTGTAATTAAGACAATACAGATGAATTAGGATGATTCCAAGATATCATTAAAAGGTTGGCTTTTGTACACCATTTCACGATTCTGAGATTCCTTCTTCAGTAAGACCACTTATATAACTTATATTTTGACCTGAAAGCGTTTACCAAGAATCCCAACCACAGCCCACTCACATCACAAATTAGATAACCCTTGTTGAGGAGTTACCGTGGCTACAAGTTGGCTCTATTCATAACGCCCCCGTATTTCTGTCTATGCTGTTGGCTGTGCGTAGTAGGCTGGTCGAAGACCGCGTAGGCCTAACCACGTAAACGATTCTTGGCTGGTGCTAAAAATAGTAGCTACCAGGTAGCTGCTGACGTCAACGACCTGCAGAAAGCACTATGGCAAGGGCAGCCGAACCATTTATGGCAGTTAGGAAAGGAAAGGCAAAACCTGGTACCTTGAATAAAGGGAAGAAGCCCCACAAGATTCACTTCAGTACCACTCCATGCTAGTCACTGACTGACACATTGATAACTGTTCTTCTGTTAAAGTGACAAAAAGCTGTTTTCTTTCCTTTTTTTCTCTTCTTAAATGCTGTATACAGCAAGTAGGGTAAAGGTGACTCGTTCACATAGTCACAACCTACTGGGATTTCAAGCAAGTGTCGGAATATTTTACGGCGTTTCTGGGACTTAAAAAATTGGATTGATTGCTAAGATGAAGATGACATTTCTGCCAGATTGAACGTAAGTTTTTTTCTGTTTACTTTGTGTGACTTGTTGTCATTAACTATTGTTGATTGCGTTGGCAGATTTTTAAGGTTTTCTATTTCTAGTGTATGTTCCTTTGTGCCTTCCAGTGCATGTAATTTTCTGTAGGTTGCAGTAAACCCAAGAGACGATTCTGCTTCAGGTTGCCTTAGAGTTGTACAAGGGTTGTATGAGACATCTTTAATTCACTTTATTTTTATCACTTTTTGATGATTGCAAAATGGTGAAAATATGTCGTGATGGTTAGTAAAGTAGAGTACACCTATGAGGAATGTGTGAAAATATTGGCCAAATTTGTACTTTTCGCACTTTTGCAACAAGACCCAAAAAGGTGCAGTTGACCTTTTAAAAGTGGGTGTGGTATCACTATGGTAACACAGGTGATCTCACCTTGTCCCTCCTCATGATGAAGATGATGTCCTCCACCCCTATAAACCTGGCCCCTCTCTGGATGGTCACTTCTGCTGCCTGGTGTAGCTGTAAAATAGGAAAAAAACAACATCTATTTAGTTTACTCTCAACCACCCAAATGTAATATCTTCTTCTTATGAAGTTTTCCTCAGTCTTTTGGCAAAAGGTATAGCAGAAAAAAATGGAAAATTCAATCTTAAGGCTCAAAATAGCCTCTTCCAGGCTCCACATGTCGCTGTAAAATGGTAGAAATTGGTCAAATAGATGGATAAAACACCAGTGGAGTTTTATCTTTTATTTTTACCCTGCCATGAGTGAGAGAGAGTGAGGAGTTTGACGGCAAAATGTGGCCAATTTCTACTATTTTACTGGACATATTGGATTTGGTAGAGGCTACTTAACATATTATCATTAACCCATTGTATATCAGACACGATCAATGCAGTGATAGGTGGTGTGGCTAACAAATGGTGAGATTTTGTTATCTTCCCAAGGAATCACTGTTAAATCTTAAAATTCCCTTTTAATACTTTGCTGAGCTGCAAATTATTTAACCTCAAATGGCAAATATTTTAATCCAAAGCTACGTTGTAATTTGTCCACAATATTTTTTGGGAAACATAAGCCATAGAAACGTATCAAATTGGCGATGCCTTTCTTTCCCTTTCTGTTCAAGCACCCCTAATTATGACAGACAGAGCTGGTAACATAAGTGTATCTTAAGTACTTGTTGTACCCTCAAGCCCTTTTAGTTAGTGTTTCCTGTCGGGGCGATAAGATGTATCAACTATTCATATTCATAACTCTCCCTTTGTCCGGAACAAACCACGCGAGACGCGGATAAGGCACAAATTGTTCGCACAAATAACCCCAAAGCCCGCCGACAACAAAACTAATACAGCTCGCCGTGTGTGATCAGGTGGCTGTGAGTCACCCTTTAATACTACAGCGGCTCATCTCGACACAAAAGTCCCCTTTGTTTAACCATACTAATTGGGCTGAAAAAGACCTCTTAAACAAAGACCTCCCGGCAAGGGAAGGGTTAAATTCTCTTACTGTCTATGATATAATGACTTAATCTTTCTACATAGGAGAACTGAGTATTCAAGCAAATGAGCAAAAGAGATGAACAGCAATTAAAAGAATAATGGGCCTTTGTAGCCTCTTTGTCTGATTAAGAAATTCTAACTGTTAAGGAAGACAGCCGACGGAAACGAAAACAAAGGATAATGATAGTGAGTGGTCCCTAAGCCGGACTTGTGAACAAGATGTCTTTGTAATTTGTAAAAATTAACCAAAACAGGAAAAGGGCTTGCAAAAACTAACATCCTACATGAGGTAAGGAGAAAAATTATCAAATGGGACAAATCATAATGAACCGATTATGACTAATACTGTTTGATTGCTTATGAAAAGAGACAAACAGCATTTGAAATAAAAGAAATTGCCATGTCTTTTGGGTGATTACAAATTTGTTTGTGTTCAACAATACCATTGAGAACCAAAGACAAAGAATGGAACACACAAGAAGATACTGAAAATAATCTCCATCATATCATAAAATCAAATAACAGGATAAACTCATAAGAGACTCTGGAGTGTAAATTGTACAAATATGGTTTCATGTAAACTTATTTGTAAATTGAGTTGAGCTAACAGTTTTATTCAAATTACATTATAAATTGTAACAATAGACCGGAAATCTCAACCAGAGTCAGTAGATCTTTTCATAAATAACTGGAATATACTTTTATACCTAATCATGTGGAACACTGTCAAAGGTAAGCTATATACATTTAAGAACCATCAATTTGACTCCTTTGCTCCTGTATTTTGGTGACAATTTTTGGTTGAGATCATGAAAATACACATTTAATGACAACAAGCACTCTAAATCTACTAAATGTTGAAATATTCTTAGTACAGACTTATGTCCGAATGCTGACCCACAATCTGTTATAACATATAATCACTTGATCTTTAGATCATCATCCACATGATAACAATCTAAATGTAACTTTAACTGTTTAATGATGTTCACAAATAGACAAATCTCTAAGGCCTTTCCACATATTACACCTAGGTACGTGTATAGCAAATGAGTAATATATGACAGACGGGAACAGTCTGTTACTACACAGTAACTCTCTTGTTACTTACAAGTACCACTTCTACATAAAAATGTCCTTGTGAGTACCATTGTTTGACACATTGTGGTCAGTAAAGAAAAACACTAAGAAAATCTACAACTTTCTCCTTTCTATTACTGAAATGAAGTCCTCTATCATCAAATCCCATAGCCTTCTTCATCCACATCTGTTACAGACATAATCACTTTACCCTGAGATCACCACCCACATGATAACAATCTAAATGTAACTTTAACTGTTGTTACATAATTTTCACAAATAGATAAATTCCCAAGGCCTTAACACACCTAAGTTTATGTACATTCTTCATTACACTTTCCATAAAAGGTAACATGGCCAATATCAAGGTTCTAATTACTCGAGATGGCACCTGCTTAGGGCTTGGTTCCCACACTTTCTAGCCTCTTCACGGCCACTTTTAGTGCAAAGAAAACCTCCTGGTTAATAGGCAGGTTTCCTGACACTCAAGTACCCCAGACAACAGGGACTAAGTGTTGATTCTAGTGTTTCTGTAAAAACAAACCTCCCAGCTCTCTGATACATCAAATCCTGTGATATATGGTTCTATCCCTGGGAACTGCCTGACCAGTAAAGTAAAGGTCATGATATCTTTCAGCACCTTAAAGTGATGTTTTCATCAAGTTTTCAGCAACAAGGAAATCTGAGTCTTCACAACACTTAACACTGAAGCTGGGCAGTGTCAATTTTAGTCCTCTGAGATTTACTGGAAATAGACTATCTGAACAGAGAGAACTGCCTTTCTTTTGTTCCTTATATTGGGATTTCACAGAATTCTGAACAGGTGTTGAAGTTAGTACAGAGCATAATGCCTCAGTGTATTAGTCTGCTATTAAAAGAATAAAAAGACAATAGAAAAGTGTGGACTTTTACCATATATAATACTGAAATCTATTTGGAAAAACTTCTTTTTGCAAACTATTGTTTTTATCTTGATTGTGCAGAATATACAATATTTGTATGATATAATATCAACTGGGCATACCAGGTGCATAACATAATGATAAATCATTGTTTTTTCAGTCATTCATTTTTTTACAACCTTGCACTCAAACTGGGACCCTACTTTTATGTGATCCACAGATATGATTTTCTCAGTCCCAAGTGACACACATTCAAAACCATTAGCACAAGTGGTGGTTCTTATCAGTTATGACATCAGAGGAATGCAGCTGGCTGATTGGTCGCCTCACTTGGGAGGGCCCATATTGCCTGACAAGAACACATCAGGCACCTGTCATTGGGGACCTCAGGGGTCCCTCTATCTGGCTGCTGCTATCTTCTGTTCTGCTAATCTGATTTTCTTTTCTACCATAAATCCACAGTGTTTCCTATAATAGTGGAGGGTATGTATGGGGTAAAACCCTATTATTAATGACACCCACTAAAATGCATGGATAAAACTCTTGCAGAGCATCCTACCATACTGGCAGTAAAATTTGCATCATTTTTGGTCCAAATGTTTTTTATGGGATGGGTTGGCTGGTAGCCCCTAAGTGAGCCTCCAGAGTGATAACAGGGACTTTCCCCATATTGACCGCTATCCAGCCACACTGACCAACTGAGGCCTGAGGTTGACCTCACCCAGTCCAGACCAGCTACTCTTCAGGACTTCCTGGAATTTACCAGCTTGAGGCAGGAAATCCAAGAAATCGTCACACTTTGCTGTTGCCGGAAAAGGTACTTTACCTTGACCTTCCTCTTAGTACTTGGTGTGTGTTACAGTTTGAATGATGTTTATGGTCATGTTGTGCTGTATTTCACTTCACCTACATCCTTGCTGAAAGAATGTACAACTTTGCTACTTGAAAGTAGATACAGTAACTATATCTGATTTGTTGTAATTTGCAGAGGAAACATTCAATTTAGAGTAAAGTGCATTGATGCCATATTTCAAAACAATTTAGTATGAACTAAATGATAATATACAAATAACTTCTTTGGTGAAATAACGTTACATAAAAATGACTGTGATGAAAATACGGCAGACAATTTTATTCACAATCTACAATACAAACAATTTTACCTTGATAGCTTTAGAAAAATATCAGGAGAGGACCAATTTATATGCATGCATTTTATGGATACAAATTGAAAGACACCCAAACCAAACACATCACTTTTACAACTACTGAGGCTAACTTTTTCTTGAACCGTAATTGTAAGTATAGCAAAAATCATATTTCTGAGGTTATTTCTAAATTGAAAGTACAGTTTGAAAAAGCAATGACTACATAGTTACATGTATGTTGTGGATGGTCCCTTGGCTTGATGAATGAGTGTGAAGTGTGAGACAGTTCCAGATCAGGAAATCACACCAGATGGGTTTTTTATCTCCATAAATGGCCACAGATGACAGTTTGTGGTTTGTGCCAACCCTACCACATTGTACTGGGCAAGGAGGACTGTCTCCAGGACCCGTCCCACTGTCCTGGGATGGAAAATTGCTTGTTGGAATAGACAAAAATTTTACCCATTCCTTCCCAAAAATCTGAACTTCATTAGATGAAATAGATGAAAATGTGAAAAAATAAATTAACGACATCCGCTCCCTAATAATACTTTTTGTACCTATTTCAAAGTAAGGATTCTATTGTACCACTTCAATTATTGTAAAGGTGGTCTAGAAATGTCAAATGCACTGCCTCTACAGCTTTCTAGTAAAGAACCCAACACACTAATCGTAAAGAGTAGGGGTGACCGGAGGTTCTTGAAAAAAATGTGAGTTGAATGGAAGCTGCATTGCACTAGCTACATCTATTTGAAAACATGTTATTACATGTATGTCTCACTTCAATGGAGGACCAAATTCATAAAATAATCCGCAAAAAAACAGTTTTGGAATTTGTGAGTTGCGTATCTTAATCCTCATTTAATTTCCTCTGGAATTTTCTCTTCAACGTCCCTGAAAGTTGGATTAAAGAAGGATTTACAGGATTACAACATCTTTCTTCTGTTTTTTTCCTGATCCCCAAAAAACAATTTTTGCTGTAGTAGATACGTCACAATACCAAAGTTATTCAAGCAACATTAACTGGATAGAACTTAGTCAGATGTTTCAGGTAGCATCCACCTTTCATTAGTGAGATCTGTTCTCTTTAAACCTTGTTGTATGAATCCAAAATCAGTAGCCTGAATGCCAAATTGTTTCCAGGGCCTATACACTATAATACAGCCCAACCTCTCGACTCTATAGCCTGGGTTCCATTCTATTTCTACCGGGGCTCCTTACACCATCCTCCTACGTAGAGACATCCAACAGCCAAACTGCCTGTCTGGTATATGTTGGATGTCTCTGCGTAGGAGGATGCCTTACACTCGCTATCCTAAAAAAAATTCTACCGGGGCTCTTTCCGCTCGCTACCCTAAAATGAATTTCTTGTGAGGAGCCCTGGTAGAAATAGGATGGTACCCAGGCTATCAGCGCTAAAGTCTAAGACCCCAAAAGAAATTCTACAGCAGGCTGCCCAGTGCACTTTGCCAGGAACCCTCGCAGAACCCCCCACCCCCCTCCATCCTGCTCATCACATGTCTCATTCTCTGAAGGTTTCCAGACACCAGATGTTGTAAAGAGGAAACCAGGAAGTCACAAATGTCATCTAGTCTGACTGGTACATCATCCCTCTAATGAAGGACAGTCCAGGATACTTGTAGAAAAGGTCTCATTCATGTTACTGTGTTGCCCCAAAAGAGTGCAGAGCCAGAAAGACAACGGCTGCACAAAGGCGTTGAGAAATTTTCTTTGAGTCAAAAAGAAAATGACTGCATGTCAGAAGGTGTCTTTAAAGCGGTGAGAAATTCCCTTTTATACAGCTGATCTCAAGCCTAAACTAGTTGAAGCTTGTATGTAACCAAAGAAATTAGCATCTTATTTTCTGCAGTCGCACTCTGGGCTGGCACTATGCAGCCGTGGGTTTAGGGCACTAACAGCAAAAGACTACCTGCGCTTTATGACTGCCATTAAAAAAAGACTTGAAAGATATTTGAGGTTGGGGTATGGTATCCAGGCTAAGATGTTGCTAGCATTTTTTTATACAATAGAATAGAATGACAGCGATATTTTTCCTGTAGATCTATATTGAACGCGCCCATAAAAAGTACACATTTTTACATTGAAATTAAACAGGAAGTCTTGACTCATAAATAACCTTAAGTAGAGAGGGTTAGGAGGAATCAAGGAGATTTTTAACCTCCTTGGAAGAATGAAGGAGAAAACTTGACACAAGGACATTGGAAACCATGCACCTTGCCATTTTGAATAGAAAAATTGTTGCATGAATCTTCAATGCAAGAGATTTTGTACTACATTTTCGTACCACAATGATCTTGCTTGACTGGACTTGACAATTGAGCCTTGAAATTTTGAAGAGCCTGGCAGTTACTGTGCTTCGATACTGACTCCTGTGCATGTCCAAGTGAAGCACTTTCCTCCTCAATGATTGAATTACACAGTGATTACACTGTTGTAGGTAGGGTGTCTTCCTGTAGGGATCCTAGTAATGAATAGTGTTAATTGCAGGGCTTATGTTTAACAAACTGCTAATCATCTGCACACACTTCTACAGCTACCCCTAATTCCTTCCAACTGGGAGGTAGCGAATCATCTGACTTTAAAAGCTGAAGATGTGTATGGTAATAAAACTTCAAAAGTTGCTAAGAATCTCAAAGTTTAATTCCTGATCACAAAAATCCATTGCTACCTGTAAATGAACAAAAATCTAACTGACCACCCTGGACTATTCTACCTTGTTGTCCCTCTGCTTTTGATTATAACCAGCCGTTTTATTAATTGGAAAATGAACACAAAATGGGAGCTTCCTGTCCACAAGTGAAATGGGCCAGATCACAGACCAGACCAGGAAGCTTCCTCCACCTGTTGTACTGTAAATCTGTGTGAGCTACACTGTTTGTGTAAACAGTAGCGCTCCTCTACTTGTACAGTCATGTTGTTTCAAGGCACCAGCTCTTCAGCTAGCCTGTAGCCTCCACCTGGCCTTCCTTCTAGTGTGGTATCCTCTCCAGAGAGGATGGAAGAGACTTGGGATCTATAATACAGGCAATTCCTATGAGGGTACAGGAATCGTAGAATTAGGCAAAAAAGTTGTGAAATTGGACAAGGGAGTCAGTCCATGCTTAGGTACATGTAAACGTTTCCCCTCTGCGGCCGGCTAACACCTCTGGTAGCAAAACTCCCCTTGTCAATTATTCTCCATATAATAGCTAGTATAGTCAGTCTGGTAGAAACTAGATAACCTGGAAGCCAGCTTGTTTCCAGGGCCTAGATAGGCCAGCTCCTCACCTCCATGGTTACTATGCCCCCAAGGAAATTTTACTTAAGCCCTGAGTTTGACCCTGAGCTCAAGAACTATTTCTTCAAGGATTTGGAAAGAGTTGTGATGTCTTGACATGTATATAAGTATTAGAGCCACAGTTTGAGCACAATACAGAACCGACTACGCAAATGCGTAACAAGCTATTACATTAGTTTAGCCTTGTATAAAACATCGGTCGTAATGTTCCCATAACCCCTCTTGTAACTCCTATGATTACAAGAAAGGGGGCCCAGGCTAAGAGAGTGTTTATTGTTCTTAGTCTTCTGTGGTTATGGGACAAACCTGTTAACAGTTTATCACAACGACTTCCAGTTTTAAAGGGCTGGCCAGTAGTTCTATCTGGAGCTATAAATGCTGAAACTGTAGTTTTTATGATGAGTTTAAGATGGGAACAATCCCTTGTTGACATATGGTTTGCAGGGATCAAGTCCCATATATACTTTCCTTTTTATTCAAAGCATTCAAAGCTTAACCTCAAGAGAGATTTTCTCACCTTAATGACATTTTAAACTTGAATTATCTACAATATTTTCCATATCAGTAAAGATGATACATTTGAGGCATATATTTAGAATTTTAAAGTTTCAGGTCTGCATGTCACAGTGAAAACAAGGAAACAAGATTCATGAACAGATTTATTTAAAGGCTTCAAGAGAGATTTTAGTTTTGAATTATCTACAATATTTTTCCACATCAGTAAAAGATGATACCATATAGTTTCAGGTCTGCATGCCACAGTGAAAAAATTATTTTCTATTCAATAGTTTCATGCACAGATTTCTCAATTCACCTGTCTTTTCATATTATAGTAATCTTCAATACAACACAATACCTCAAATACTGTTAGATGGATGGGGGTCACTTTCTCCCAGTAGGAATTCACCTTTTCACAAGCACGGACAAAAGGTCAATGGATAGTTCAATTATGAATTAGAAAAGTGCCTTTTGATTGTCAGGATACTTTATATGATAGCCTGTAATAGCCGTGTTCTATTGTTTGGCCAGTATATGATACCCAATTTATAGCCTGACTTTTTAACCCTACATGAGTTGGGCATAGGGGTGTGTTTAACCTTCTTTATACTGAGTTATACGGTAATCAATACAAAGTTGGTGGGTAAATGGGTCCATAGCAACACAAGGGTTAAAATGGATATTGATATATTCTAGAATTGACAACTGAATTGATATCAAGGGAAACAACCACTTTGTATGTTGATTACAATATGCAGGTTCAAATTTTACATTTCAATGCTTGTTCTCAATAAATTAAATCTTATTGATCTTTTTGTTCCAATAAAAGTTCTTTCCCCTTGATATTTCCAGCAGTTTCACAGTGTCCTCTACACCATAAGATCTTAAAATAAATGCACTTCTGTTGCTACTGTTTCAACCAGGACAGTTTAGAACAGAATCCTACAGCAAAATGAAGTCTCTGCAATGATGAATTCTTTTCCTCAGACATAAATGTCACTTTGACATAAAAGTGTTTGTTTTGTAGTGTAGCACTTTGGGGCAAGAGAGATGAAAAAGAGATGTAGTGAGTCCCTCAGGAATATGTAACCCTATCTGTGTGTACAGTTGTGCCTCCCATGGAGTTTGGTTACTCACTCTTCAGAAGTCAGCAGCAGGTCTGTAGACCACACACAAGAGCAGAGCTATCCCTGGGGTATAGCCACTCTACAGCCTTGGTTGGGTGAAAAATGGAGCAGGTTCCTTATCATTGGAGGCTGTGATAGGGAAGTTTCTTATCATGTACATGTATTGGTGATTAAAGAAAAATCAGTTTCCAGTATTTGTGTACCCCCTCTTATAACCTCTGCTTTATAGCTAAAATAAACTTACCAGAAGACCAGCATTTATATCAGATCAAGGAAGACTTGAATTTGGGGTATTTATGTGTTAATAGATCGTTTTCACAGAACGTTCGAAAACCGTTCGATCACGCGTGGGCGCCATGTTGGATGATAACCTGGATGACTAGAACACAGAACGGCACCAGCAAAGTTACTTGCGGGTTCAAGTGTGCTGTTTTGTCTCCATTCTGTGAATCATTAAGTGATGTAGCCAAGGTTGCAATAATCAGGACAAAGTTGCAATAATACGTCTTGATCTATATACTTTTAAAAATGGCACTTTTTTCAACGATCTAATGCTGGTGCCGATCGCGAGGATTTACTTTTGCGGTAGCGGGAAATGGAGTGTTCGCGGTGGTTTAGAGTTCGCGGTGAAGCGGCCTCGCAAAAAACGCGATCATTCATTGTACCTGGCCCGGCTACCCTGGGTGATATCCTTTCACTGACAGGCGGCGTGCAGAGGACTAGCTACCAATCCCCACCACATGCATATGCGCGCACGAGCTGGCCCTCACTGTCCACTTGCCTAACAAGGGGCAAGATTTAGCGCTTCCCCGACCCTAACTCCGTGAGGCAAGTGGGGGCCAGCGGGATAGTGGTATTAAAAAAGTTCGTGCGCGCGTCTTTTTTCCGTATTTTGGCTTTGTCAACATGTGTATTAGAAAGGTCTGTTTACAAAATTACAATTCAGTTGATCAACTAACGTTAAACATACGAATCAGGGCTGCTAGCGCTGACGTAATTGCGACAGACTGTAACGTTGCACTTGATACTGAAAGTTCAAACTCTGAGAATGCTTAGCACATGTTTAGTCAGATGCCAAATTGCGTTTAGTGCCCGTCGCGACATGGAGGTGACAGAACTCGACCAGACTTGTAGAAACTTCCCTCGCCACAAGCGCAAAGCTCGCTGGAAGACATGTACACGCCACACTTTGTCGATTCAATACTGAAATCGTGCGAGATACGGAAGGGGCTGTCAAAGTTTTGTGTAAGGGTGCCGTCACACGTGCGTATATCTGTTGTACATGTAGATCTTACGAAAGTCTCTGTACTTTTGCCGTGTCTCAATAAAGAATCTTTATCAAAGTTCGTATGAGGTACCTATGGACTATTTGTCTCTATCAGGCTTCACATATATCACTTGGAAAAAGCAGAAATTAAACAAATATAGACACTCAGATAACATGCTAGAGAAGTTAGTTGGCCGAGGGTGTATGGCCTGCGACCTAGCTAACTCCTCTGGCATGTTATCTGTATATATTTGTCCAATTTTATTTTCCCAGCGACCTGTGGAGCACGGTGGGGGCTAAGAATTTCATACGAACCTCATACGGAATTGAATGTGTACGCATGTGCAATCCTTCAGGTGCAGTCACACGAGCGTATATATCAAGTCCATATGAGGTCCGTATTGACATTTTTCTTCATATGATCATACCAGTCGTATGCACAATACACACCTCACCTCATACTTTTAGGTAAGCGTACTGGGCCGTGCTGAGCGTAAAACTGACACAACGATTGAGATGCGCGTGAGGGGTGTATTGTGCCCGTTAACACGTGTAAGTTCCGCATTGACATGTTTTGTCTTGCCTTAGGTAAAGTTTGCGGCTGAAGACATTTTTTGTTTTGTTCTACCAGCTACACAATCGTGGGTAAAAAAGTTCGATTTTCGTTCCTCGTGAACAAGCCAAACAATTTTCAATCCTCGCTTGATTATCGACAGAACATCGGGGGCAGTACTCAGGACGCGATGTGCCGTGTTTTATGAAGAAGAAATAGAACAAGCTTGCTGACATTTTCGTGTAACATGGTATACGTCCATGACATACACTGTACCAGAAACCAACTTTCTCCCAAATTTTTTTTTTAAAAAGCATGCACAAACTCCGCGGCAGGGCTACTGTTGGTGGGCTAGTAGGATAGTGGTTTAATCAGGTTATTGAAAATAGGACGGACTGTATACAGGTAATGTTGTTGAATAGAAACGGCGAGTGTTTATGGAACTCGCAGTTAGCACGGCAAACATCTAGTCCGTTTCTGAATAAAAAAGGCTTCTTTCCACGAACGGGTCCACCACGTGCAACACACAGCCGTGTGGAGATCGAGCCGCTTATCATCCAACATGGCCGTTCGAACGTTCGAACGCGACTGTGACGTCATTGTGAAAACGATCTATACTATAAATGTTACATACGCGTTATTCAGTTATGATCGAAAATTTCATTGTATCACAAAAGATAAACTTATCACAGTCACTAAAGATCAAATCTACAGCTTGGAAATGAAATAAGTATTCTTTATACTAGTGAGTGCTGTAGTTTGTGTACATCTTGTTAGGAGTGCTGTTAGCCTTTGTGTCTACATTAGATAATGTGTGTGTGTGTGTGCCTGGTAGCTACACTTCTCACCACCCTATACACCATAATACAGTAACATTAGCATCCCTCTGATAGTGGTACAATCAATACTAATGCTTTGTTGCAAGACATTACCAGTATACAGTACCAGTATATTTACCTCTACAGGTGTTGATAATGATATCACAAAAATTATTAGCTTTATATATGTTTATCAATAACATACCTGATTCCAATTCAGATTGACTTCCTGGTCATTTAACAGCTATAACTAATTGTTGTAATTAGAAATTTAATAATCAAACAATAAAGGAGACGATTCTTAAAAGAGAAGTAATTATGTCAACTTGTTTGGTCACAAGAAAGGGGCATATTGTTCCCCTGTCGGCATGTTTGTGATCATCAAAGAGCCCGCTCCACAAACAAAACAATGGGAGGTTTTCCACAAACACAAACAAAGGCTATCAGTTCATGAAGCCTATATCCCCCTGTGTCCACCCAAGATTACAAAACATAAAGGCAAAACCAAACTGTGTGGGCGGATTGTGTACAAAAAGTAGAAGAAAAACCTGGAGAAAAACGGTTTAAAAAAATTTTGAAATGGAAATGTGAAAGAAAAAATCAAGCCGGACAAATGATATCATAAATTGCTAACTTGTAACCAGAAAAAACTGAAATATGTAGTGAAACATTTTACGAACTTTCCATACCCACAAATGTACAGTCTAGTTTATCTCTAAGTCCACATTACCTATTATCAACATTAGACCACACACTTAGATACAGACTCAGACAACAGGTACTCTTTTTACTATAAAGGAAAAGTACAAAATAGACCAAAACAAACGTCCCTGTCTATAATTGCCATTATTGGTCTCAATGTACCATGTCCATAGTATCAGCATATGAAAAGTTTCCTCAACAAGGACCACCCACTGTAATGTTTCATACTGTCAATGGTTACAACCACGGGCATGTATTTTCCATTTTATAAACAAGTAAAAATTCTCCATTTTATTTCATACTTGAGTAACTAAATATATTGCATGCTTCTTAGATATCTTTTTTGAATAATCAAAACTATATTCTATACCAACTATTTCTTTGCCTATAGTCCCAAGAAAACTGAAAACATTTGGCTTTTCTAATAGCTATGACTGAGTAAACTATGTTTTTTCCCAACTGTTG
Organism: Branchiostoma floridae; assembly: GCF_000003815.2. Taxonomy (NCBI): domain Eukaryota; kingdom Metazoa; phylum Chordata; class Leptocardii; order Amphioxiformes; family Branchiostomatidae; genus Branchiostoma; species Branchiostoma floridae. The sequence goes on along the minus strand of NC_049987.1, from coordinate 14,574,720 downwards.
TCCATTTATGATTTTGTCAGAAAGGCCACTTTTGTCAAAATCAATTCATTGGCCTCCTTAGTCTTTTGAAGAACCCTTGTAAAAATGTTTGAATCAAAAACTAAGATCACTCAGTGGTGCTTGTTCTGGTAAACTTCCCACCCACCACTGCTCCTAACTATTGTCCCATTCATCTGTCAATCAAAGCCTCATCATCCCTCTCCCAAACAATGCCCCCCTGTAGCCCTGCCCCTCCCCACCAACAGGTCCCTCAGTAAACACCCCCCTCCCCCTTTTCTCCAGCAGGTGTGAGGTGAGAACAGGAGATGAGCCACACACTCCCTCACAGTACATCATCTATTCTCTCTCCCACCAGCTGAATCCCTCACAAATAGGCGCTAATCTCCTGAACCTGTCCTGTGTCAGAAAGGGTCATTGGTTGCCTGATGAAGTGTGAAATCTGCTCTGCCAACAGGAGGCAGCGATAAAGACTTCAGTAGGGCTGGACACAGGGACAGGGAGAGGACTCACCAGGCTGGTCATCTGGCTGTGGACGACTTCTTCGATCAGCGCGGCGGACGACTGCAAGGGACGGCGGTGGTCGCCAAACGTGTACCTGGAAAACACAACAGAGATACAGGTAAGACTTGGGCATTTCTCTTTGAGTGACTTCTTTTCTCAACATGCTTCTCCCTAACTTAAATGATGTTCCATGCTTTTATTCCTATTTTGTAAAGTTACTATAGGTCTACTTCTTTACGTTACAAATTTGAAGACAATACATAAAGCCAACGTTGTAAATGATACTGCTGTGATGATGTACAACTAAGCGCTTGTACCTCATCTCTATAATTAGTCATTCACCATGGGGGGTAGGGTATATCAGCAATAGTCCTGTCCCTAGAAAGACATTTCCATATTCTAATTCTATGAAACATCTTGGGTACTTGAAATTTTATTAATCTGTAACATTGATTGTTTCTGGATATTTGTTCATATAGCATTGAGCATTGATAACCGTGAAAACTGCACATGTACATTGCCATATTGTGCTGTTAATTCACTTTCGTGTTGGACACCTGATAAAGAAAAAGTGATGCTTGTGATCGAGAACAGGTGGTCGTTGGTCAGAAAAGCTCCTGATTTTAAATAGCAATCATGACCATTTCAAATAGCAATCAGGAGATTTTTGTAACAGAACTTTTCAAGATCAGTTCATGTCACTTTGGATAGAGGAAAATCACTATGCAATGCTTTAGATATGTGTTTCTTCTTAAAACAGAATTTTGGGGTGGCCTCCATGTAAAAGTGTATCAACCAATGTGTCTTCCAAACACCTGAATCATAAACACCCAAAACAACAAGATAAAAGAGAAACCAAAATGACCAACAGAATCTTCTGAATGAAGAGCAATTAGTCTATGATAGCACGCTGCTATTGTGATCTGTAGAAGGCAGTTGGCTGGGAATGTTTAACAAAGTGTGGATAAGCGGTTTATGTAAATGGCTGTTTACCCTTGGGACGAGGGATTTGCGCAGGGTTGGTCCATAATCAGTAAATTCCTCCCAACAAATGGAAGAGCAGGAAGACAAGTCAAGTGTGTATTGGTGCAAATGGTCAAGTTGTATGGGATGGTCATCATCTCTAACTGTGGTGTTCTCTATGTAATCTGACAAACTTTTTACTCAGAATCTTCCAACTTTTATAGTAAAAATAAGCTATATCGTGTCTTGGTGTAGCAGAATGTACCACCTTGCTATGAGATCAGAAGGTCATGGGTCCGAATCCAAAGCATTGAACCCAATAATGTGTATAACAGTTGGAGGTTATAGTTCTTTGCTAAACCTAAAGCATTTTGCGAGACAAACATGGCAAAGAAAAATATCATCACTAGTTATCCAAGGTATTACTGTAACTGTACATTGTATTGCATATTACAAAAGCTGTCTTTTATTGTCAGTCCTTCAATAGGAGTTGTTTGTCAGCACATCATAGTGAAGACAAAAAGATGAAGACATGACCTTATTTGTCTTGAACTCCTTTAAAGTACATGTAGCTGTTTTGATGGCATTGTTCTCTGCTGACCTTCTACTGAGTAAGACTATAACTTATATAAGAATGGCATTTTCACACTTGAAAAAACAACTGTTCATAAAGAATGACACAAACTTTCTAAAAGCGCCAACAAGAAAGCGGCAGCTGTCACACGGGTGACTCACGGTTACTTTCATTGATGAAAAAAAGCGTGCATAGCGTGTGCCATCATTCTTTGACCAACCGTGATGTCTTTTACATCCACTGTGGGCATTGTCTTCTCCAGTCTATTCAGGGATGCCACAAATGAGAGACAAGTGTGCCTGGCACGCACTTGTTATACCCTCATTATACAGGGTTGTTTGCTAGTTTCTTTGTTGGCCCCAGACCTTACAGAGAGTTAATTGCAAAAGTTTGACTGACAGGTGCAGTTCATATTGTTTGACTGTGAATTTTTCAGCATATATATATACAAATGTATATACATTATATCGCAGATGATAGAACCCACCACACTTGCCTAAAGATGAAAAATATTGCACAATGAGTGCTGAAAAAAAACTACCAGACTCTACGAGGGGCGTGCAATAAGTAATGGTCCTGACCCACTTCCAGTTGTCTGATCTAAATGAAATTTTGTATGTGTAATAATTCATATCTCTATGGGTTATGTTGCAAAAGACAGCTCTGAACTAATTGTGGTTTCTGATTTACTGGTGTTTGAACTTAGTCAGGTGCGAAATGGACCAGGTGTGAAATGGAGCCAGTTGAGTGTCGCGCAGTGATCTGGTTTTTGTATTTGGACGCACACCAAAGAAGACTTTTGATGAAATAAATGAAACTTATGGTGATGATGCCCCATCATATGACCTTGTAAAACGCTGGCATCCTGAATTCAAACGTGGCTGGAAGTCTGTGGAAACAGCTCCCAGGCCTGGTCGTCCCTCTTGTGCCATTGATGAGGCATCAGTTGGAGGACCAACCTGGGGTGTCCTACAAAATCGGTGTCCAGAGCTGCATCAAACGATGGGAGAAATGCATAACTCTGGGTGATTCCTATGAAGAGAAAGACTAATAACTGTGCCAAGTTTCATTAATCTCCTGTTATGGAAAATGGGTCAGGACCATTACTAATTGCACGCCCCTCGTAACACAGTTTGTAACCAACTACCAGTCAAAGATCATGTTTTGCCATGTGTAGGTTTAAGTTTACACAATTCAGAGCACATAAGTAAGTTTCCTTTGACACAAGGAAGTCTATATATTGCTTTTATGGACTGCCTACTTCCTGTTTTCTTATTTTAGATCTATGAAATGACAATTGCACTAGAAAAGTGAAAAGATTATTTGACACAATATATTTCATTTTTGACCGTACTCTTTACTGATGACTTGGAATGAAAGGACTATGGTCTTTATTTCTATATCACAGTATGCTTTCATTTCCTTTCTATTGACAATGCATAGTGTTCATAATTAGTCACTGACCAATGGTGTTACCTCCCACCGGAAGACCGTTTTCCTACTTTACCGTCTTTGTGAGGGTTTTACCAGATTTTAGCCTCCGATGTCTGGCAAGAACAATGACAAACTTTAGCGGACAAAACAGATTGTCTGGACAATGATTGCTCCGGGAATCACCAGGGAGAAAAATGTTTCAATCATGGAGAGTGTGCCTGGCGTGTGCTCCCACCCTTTGTCCCTTTGAATCCCATTATCTGCCGTTTTACCGTTTCTGAAAAGAACGTTCAGTAATTGAATGCGCTGTCCAGTATTATGTCCAGCGGAGAGTCGCCTGTTTGGGAAAAGATATGCTAAATACGTTAAAGCCAATTTACCGTGCATTCATCGGCAGAAAAAACTGCAAGGAGCTCAAAAGTAATTGAATGGAAAGCTTTGTTGTATGAGGTATAGGACACCTGTCTAATTAAATGGCTGGAAATAGTGTTTTCAAGACAATGCATGCTCCTGCTTTTTAGTCTCCCTTTGAATGAGATCTTAAGTTTTCTTCTTCCTTATCCTTTGTTGATATATCCCATTTCTGTTTTTGTGTAACGGTGCTGTTATTTCCTTATTCCTTTGTCACTAAATTCAATTCTTGCTGCAACTGCTTTGATATCAGCCTTACAAGCTACATGTATCACATACATGTAGCATACAAGATGAAAAGCTCTTGATTCTTAGTACAAACTTTTTCACTACACCCAGGTGTAAATGGGTAGTACCAGACTTGGTAAGGTAAAGGTAGAAGAAGAAAGGGCTTCGCCTTCCAATACCATTAACCAATGGACAGTGGACTAAAAACCCACTGCCCCAACAGCAAGAAGACTATGGGACTGCCTTTACCTTTTATCTAAATGAAATTATGAAATGAAACTCTTTCCTTGCCCAACGTAGTACATTATCTGAAGAAAGAAGTAGCCAATAGTAGCCATACACACAATCGTACAAACTCTCCCAAAGACCCTAGCAACATGCCAGTAGAAATAGTAGCTCATGTTCAGTTTTTGAACTGCTTATTTCCACTGAGGGGGGTCTCTCCTGGGGGTCAGATCACCAGGGAAGGGTCGTGCCCCCGTGATGACCTCTAGCTTGTATCAGTCCCTAACCTACAACAGAAGGGCAAGAACAATGTCATGACCTGTCTGGTTAGCTTCTGTTCCTTTCAAAGTTTGGAGAAAGAAACCGACCAAATGGTTGTTTTGTTGGTGATGGCCAAATTCATCATTATAACGTGACAGATTCTTTTGGTGTGTAGGCTTAAAAAGTCCTTTTTTTCTAGCACAAATTTCGAAGGTTATTTCATACCTTCTCCATTGTATTCTTCAAAGTTAACTTAAACCGAAACACCTGTTTCAAGTAAGTCTACCTTCTTGTACATTTTGGCTGACAGAGCACATTTCAAACATGTTCTTTTTCCCTTTCCACATTGTGTACTTGCCCCAGCTTTGTTTGATGTTCTATACAGTGTCTAACCCCTTGTAACAACCATGTCTGATCCTATCGGTCACACCAAGTGGGGAAGTCAGGGGGGGCAAGCCTCCTGTGATAGCTTTATGAGGTAGCTGATGGTGACTCACTGAAGGACAAGGGGAGAGGGGACTCTAAATCAGGCGGAGTGGCAGTCTCAGTGGTCTAGAATATCACACGCTGAGAGAAACAAAATGTAATGCTTCATTGTCAGCAACTTTGCTGTAATTGGGAACCCTTTTTTGCAATTTTCAAACCTGGAATCCAAACAGTTGCCAGGGCCAGTTTTTCAGCTTCTGGAACCTTTGCCTCAACCACCCTTGAAGAGACTCTTAGATTTTCTGATTTGCATAAAAGTGTCAGAAAGAAAACAAGTGCTTTTAAGACATTTTCGCCAGATTGTGTTAAGGAAATTGAGATTTGAAAGGCTTTTTAGGTGAAGATGCTATAATGTAATCCTAGAAAGCCGAAGCTTTTGCTTGACAGGATGTTGAATAACTGAATGTTTTATTCTCATCTAACAGCAAGCATTAAATGTACAATAAAATTTTCCCTAAGCTTACCAACAAGTGTTCGGATACAAGTAGTACCAGAATTTGTATTCCTATTTTATAGCTATCATATGGCAAAATCCTTAAAACTTCACCTCATCAACATCTCTGCTAGCGAAAAGTTTCCACTAAGACATGATAAACATCCCGACTCATATGCACAAATACCATCACATCCTGGGGTATCATGGGTAATTAAGGTATAATCAGATTACCGAAGGAAAACCAATTCCTGACCAATAAAAACCAATAAAGGAGTCAAAAGGTTATCTCTGTTTCTCTCCCCAAAATGCATTAAACACCTCAACGTGCACCGCAATCTGTACCTTTTACCTTGAGTTCCCAGGCCTATTTATCTACCGTTTATACTTCTGTTGGTGTGACAGCTTGGTGCATACATTTATGCATAATCATAGCAGAGGTGTATCAATAGATGATATAACGACTTACAAATTTTGCTTGAAATAGAGAAGCCCTTTCAAGAATAGGTCTCACAATCTGCAGTGAGATAATTCTGCTTTTTTTTTCTCCTTCTTCATCTCTTTTCGTCTTGGTACATCTACAGCATTTCAGTGTCTTGTGGATTCCATCATTCACTAGTTGTTTTTTTCTCCAGTCATTTTCAATGTCCTGGACCAATTTGAATTATCCTGAACCAATTTAAAAGATTGCCAAAAAAAACCCTAATTGAAACCACCATAAACAATGGTTTGAAAAGAATGCAACGATAAAGTATGCCATGATTTTAATTTCACTGTTAACCACCATACATGAAAGGCATTCTGTGGCAGTTAGACAGTCGTGTACTATTGTATTCAGCAGGTATTGACCTCGCCAGTCCTTTGGTACTGCCTCCAGTTTTATTTGATAACATGTGGTATCAACAGTGATGATTGGGACACAGTAAGGAGTTGTTTTTGTTAGAGATTATCTGACTAGTAGCAAAGGCCGCAGCTCTGAGGGTCCGACCTGAGGGACTTCCCCAAACTCTTTAGGTCCCGGGCGCATCACACGCCATAAGGAAATCTCCTCATCTTTCTATCTGATTGGACAAGTCAGGTGCCGATCTTGACCCTACCGCCTGCCCCCACTCCGACAGCTAATCGTGCTTGAGCGCGTAACGCAATTTGTAACGAAGGCACCAAACCATGCTGGTGCAAATTGGCGGACTTGTGGTCGCTGCGGACATGCTGAAATCGACTTAACAGGTGGAAATGGGATTAGAACTCCCACCTCCCTTCCTGGTGGGTATCTATCATTGGGAAATTTGTTGCCTCTGCTTAGAGTTGATGCAAAGACGTGAGGAAACTAAGAACTGAGGGGATTCGGAGCTGGCAAAACATTTACACAATACCGGCAGCTCAGGGATAAGGTTGTTGGTTTTGGGAAGCCGGGGTTTTACTAGGGGTGTATTCGTAACGGATAATGAGCAGTTAGCGATCGTAATGTTTGCCAAAGAGGCTGTGATGGGAGAGAGCAAACCGACGGGTAATGGGTTCCCTTTCGGTGCGTCTCTTAGCCTATCTCACGGCGGATAAGGCGATAGTGTAAGAAGTAGGTAGAAGCCGCAGTGAACTGATAAGCCGCTCTGTAAACCACCGAGCAATTTGTACATAATGGATTAGAAGCTGCTTCTCCTGATAGGGTTGGGCTGTGGGGAGTGTGGGGAATATTTAGCATCTAAGTACGGACTTTAAGTTACTTGAAGTTCTTAGCAAAGTCTTTAAGAGGAAACTAGCTCTATCTCTGCTGACTGGAAACGAAGTTTGGGAAGTAGTAGTTTGGGGCCTAAATGAAACAGGAGCTTGTAACGATCTCCATGCTAAGTAGTTACGATGGTTCCACAGACCAGAGAGCCACCACATAAAACGTAACAGGCTAGTTCGGACTTATTAGAGATGTGGTATCAGCTCGGGTAGATGTTATCGGGAAGGTGAACGCAGCTCTGGGGACCGTCACTGTCCGCGGATGCGGGCCCGCAAGCACAGTTCCGCCATAAAGACAAATTTGGGGAGAGTCCCCCGCCTGCCTATCCACATTAACCTCCGCAATTAGCCCGATCATCGCCTGCTTGGCCAGGAAATGAACTGATCAAACGGGCAGACAAAAAACCTACAGAGGCTCGTAAAGCGGGGGCCATCATACATTTTTGATGAGAAACGTTGTCTGGTGGGCCACTCCCTCCGCAAATTAAGAGTATATTGTGCGGGGCTTCGATACAATCAGGGCCCAGATTTGAGGATTTCCACGGCGACAGGTCGGGCGCTGCCGAGGGACTGAGACTAAGTCCTCCGGGGAGCCGGTACGTCCCCGCTTCTTTAGATGGTAGACAGCGAGTCTGGTGGATGGGCTGATAAGAGCAATGACGGGACAGGAACATCAGGCCCGTGCCAGCGGTAAGTGGCGTCCCGCGTGGGGACCGGAATGTCACCATGGCTAACGTCAACGTCACCTGCAAACCTGACTAGCAAAGTTACAGGCAGGTGAAACTTTTCAGACAGTTCTATCTATGCTTTCAGTTTTATGCTCAAGTAGTTTTAATGGTTCAATATCATAATTGACTCTAAAATACTTTCACTAAGGATTAATTGTTTTTTTCAAATAAGAAAAAAACATTTAGATCTATTTAACAAAACAAATTCATCATTTTGAACATATTTATGTGCCTGACATGCCAGTGCTTTGTATTTAACATTCCTGCTTATGGATTTTGTACTCTTGAATGTAATACAGTTGTTTGACATCTCTGTTGTAAAAAGTTTATGATAACGGATTGTAAGCAAAACAGTAATCTATTGATGAGTCAACATTTGTGGGTAACATTTGTTATTGATATGACATTGAAGTGTGTATATTAGTAGAAAATAGACTTCTTGGATTGAATTTGATCTACAACCCTTAAGCTTGTCATAAAGCTGTACTTTTCAAACATCCTACCTCTTTGGTACTTGTGCCATAAAAAATCATACAAACTCCAGACTTTTCAGGTTATACCCTTATATTTAGACACCCCTATGCTCCAATATATATACTTGCATTCCAACACCTCCTAACTCTAACATAGGGCTGTCAAAAAGAAGGGATGTTGGAGTAAATGGATATCAGAATTTCGGAACATAGGGGTGTTGGAACATACATGTAAGGCTGCGCTCTTTTTTTTTAACATGCACCCATACAACTATTCCTGATCCATCCTTTAACACAAAAGAAATGTTAGTTCCAATGTCACTTTTTATCTTAACAAATTACTATCCATTTGTTTTTCTGGAAAGCTTTGCCACTTTCTAACTCCCCTAACTATTACAGACATGGTATAAGAGTTTACAAAGCCCACTTAGGGAACTCTTAATCTCTGTTCTTAGATAAGTGATGCCTTGCTGGGTGACCTTAAGTTCAGGTGACCAGAGTTCACATGCCTGGTTAAGACACTACACAACCTGTCATGTCATAAAACATGTTGCCATGGCAACACGCTCGTAGTCACCTCTTGCCGAACAGGATATTATTCTTACCTTTACAACCTAATAGGCAAACATTCGCAGCCTTTTGTGTTATAACTGATAGGTTAGACAAACCTTAGTAGAGTGGAATGACATAGCAGGATGTATGCTGTTAGCCATTATAACTGTATAGAAGTGTTGTACTACTTGAAGTCAGTAGATATATCTGCAAGTATGTGAAAATTATCCTTATTTTGTATCACAGTTTACACTTGACAAATCAAAGTATAAAAGAGTGTGTTACACCATATGGAAATGCATTGTTCATATGACTAACATTTAGATATTTGAAACGACAAGTCAAATAGCACTGTTGCCTATATGAGTATATCATTCTACCATCATGGTAATAATGCATTTTTGAAGATATCAATATACATTTGTGTATGTCAATAGAAAATAGTGTTGAAGAGTATTGCTACTTAAATTTTAAAGAATATGGAAAAAAGAACAGCGTACATTGGTACTAATAACATGTTAAACTTGCAAAAGAATGTGCATGTAACAAGCAATCTCAGTACAATACATATTTAGCTTGTCACTGCTGTCTTGTTTGGGGACAACACTAAGAGATGAAACAGAACACAATGTGTAGCCCTTCAGGACGTCATTGCTGGTGCCAATATTTGGGTTGGGGTTCACCTGACATGTCAGTGGGATATGACTGTACTTCAGAGAAAGGAAGGGCAAGAAACCAAGAACAAGTCAGTTTCAAATAAATATACCGATAAGAAAAGAGAAGCATCTTTGTGTAAATTTTCTTCAAAGAGTGTATTTCCTTATCATCCCAAGGAGTTGTAAGAGTACAATATCAGTCATTGATATATAAAAAGCTACTTGGAAATTTAAGTAAAAAAGGCTAGAAAAATCTATTTCACACCCAATTTCGAGTAGCAACAATGAATAAAGAAAGAAGCATAAGCAAAATATCAAAAGCCAGAACCATAGACATATTATCAGAGGATGACTAGTGGAAGCACATTGGCATACACACTGTCACACACACACGCGCATGCATAAACACACATGAACTCAAACATACATACTGTATAAAGTGTATATACATGCACACAAACAAATACTTATTAGTCGGTTACACCACAGTGTCGCTATTGTTTCATCCCTAGCGCTATGACCACAATGCCACTATCCCCATCACACTATCTCCCACCCATCACCACCATGCTTTACATCACCCTGCAGACCACCAGTGTTCAGAGAGCTCCGCTAAGAGTTTTCTCTTCTCTCAGTTTACCTAATGGCACTGATAGCATTCTTTCACAAATAACTCTGGTAGTTTGTCACTCAACCCGCTCTTTTTCCTTGTCTCTTGCTGGACATAGTCTAATTAAAAGGAATGTTGAACAGACTAGATAGATATATCAGTGTCAGAACGTCAATGATCTAACAGTTTAAGATATCTTAGAATAACACAGAGGTATGTCTGTATGTTTTGTGGTCTAGACTTCTTAAATTTCCTAAACTTTCTACTAAATTCCAGCCTATCAAAGACAGCTATAAAAGAGAAGGCTGAACTGTGTGCAAATTGAAGATAAATTGAAAAATTTTACAACAATGTTTTGCCAGACTCTTTAATACAAAGGAAAAGAAGCAAAAGCTGTAGAATTTTCTGCCCAGAAATTGTAACTACTACATGCATTATGGCACAAGCACATAACTTGTTCTTCCTCCTGAACCGATGATAAAAGAAAGAATGCAGTCATTTAAGATTTAAAAAAAAGCAATAGAGATTTTTTTCTTTCCATTCCTTCATTCGTAAGTCCAAGAAATAAACAATTTCATCATCTGCTGATTTCCAAATGTTATACTTATCTGTAGTCACTGTGACATCTTGCATCTATGGTAGCCATATGTAATAAACAACTTTGCTCTTGTAACAAAACCACAACCTCTTTCCTCTCTGGATTCTTTCTTTTCCTTTTAACATTGAGGATTAGCTTAATAAATAGAAACTAGTCTTTAATTGGCAAAGGACTCAATTAAGTACAGTCAAACCTGTATTAGGGGCCACCTCTACAGAGGGGCCACCTGTCCATAGTGGCCACTTTTTGTCGGTCCCTTGGGTATTTTAACTACAAGTTGCCACCTCTATACAGAGGCCACCTGTCTATAGTGGCCAAATTTGTCCGGTCCCTCGAGTGGCCGCTATAGACAGGTTTGACTGTATGCAATAAAGAATGTTAATGTAAAAGCCACTTCTACATGTATGCACTACTATTGAACATTAAATGTTTATGATCTATTAGAATTATAGTCAAACATGTTCAAGTGACCACCTTTACGTACATGTACCAATGTGACAACTTTTTTTCTCCAATTGACAAAAGCATTAAAAATCCTGTCTACATAGACCAGATTTCATTGGTCTCCCGAGTGGTCTTGGGAAATTTTGACTGTTAAGGGCAAAAACAAGGACATATCTCCTGTTCGTCTTTGCAGCTTTATATCTCTCTTTTTTTCTCAAGACTGCAAAATATAAAAAAAAATATGTAAAGTTGTGACTTTATATAAGCGATGAAGACCTGATAAACATCTTTAGACCAGCTATTAAGAATTTCACTTGTCCGTAACCTTTTGAGGTTCAAAAATTCTTTGATGCAATCAAAATTCCCTGCGTGGCTGAACCAACACATTTGAACCCATGCCCTTTCCCTAATCAGCCCATCTAAGCTCTTTCCCCCATTGTCTATGGTTTAATCAGAAGATTATCCACCTCAGGAGGGGTGGAGGCAACCCACCGTTGTTTACTGTCATTCCCTACAGAAAGGGGACATTCCAGATTTGGTGAGCAGATAGATGCAAACAGCCAAACACCCAGTAAATCACACAGGAGTTTGTGACAGATGATTTACTCTTGTCTGCCTGACTGTTGATAAGGGTGGGCAGACTGAAAACAGCCATTTCCTGGCTTTGTGTACTCTGGGAAGGAGAGCTTTGGTTGCTACGGGTTACTGGGGTTGAGATGGTTGGGGTCCAGGAATGTGTGCTAACTTTTCTTTTGTCTCCTTGGATTTTGAACATTCATGAACATACTTTGGGGAAATAAAAATTGCCAAAATTTATACAGAAAAGTAATTCTAATATAGAAGGAATGAAAAGAATGAAAATTACCTCTTCAAATAATTATTTAAATCGATTGCCTTCTCAAATATATCAGAAAAGTATGAATTTTGGAATCAGAATTACAGGTGCCAATGATGCATTATTTTGTATCTTCATGTATATTTCAATGACTACATGCACATTATTACATGCACATTGTAGTTTTACCAAAATCTAAGTTTACCCATTCAAGAAGAAAGGACCTTTCTCATCGCAAATTATCGTACATTCTGACAATTCAAATAAATAGAAACAAACCGCACAAATATCCCCCTATACTTTAGCCTTGCGGCTCTCCTAGCATTTTCAATCAAAAGAACAAAGAAACAGTAGCATAATGTAAAACATTACATGTTTTCAAAAGCTTGAGAGACCAGCTGCTCTCCACACCACAGTCGGCACCAGTGACTCACGCTCAACAACAACAACCACAGGTTTCTTTCTCTTCCCTTCCACTGTTCTAACACCACCTGTCTACCATTATCACATTCTTCACAACCTTCTTAACTTACAAAGGACTTAGCCTTCGCACAATGACATTACAACTTCAAAGGTAGAGCTACACATACCAGATCAGCAACTTCAAAGTCATTCCAAAATTAACTCTCTCCAATCATTCATAGAATAAGAAGTGTTGATTTTTGTTTTGAAAGTCGAGATACAATTTGCGAGAATGAAAAAGCGGAAACATCAGTGTATGAAGAAGCGATTTTGTAACCCTTTGTCAACTGTAGTTTGTCTGTTTGTCAGTGGCCTTGGAAGTTACAGAAAGGTCTTATTGTGTGGTTGGTGAGTCATGGACATCACTGGTGCAGCAGCCTTTGATGTTGATGAGTGTGTCCAACTGTTTCCAGTCCACATGCGCCAGTCTGTGCTTGTAACAATAAACAAGATGCACAGAGAAGAGACATCAAAGCGTCTTAGCTTAAAATTACATTAATTATTCGCTTACAAGGTCGGCTTGGTCTTCAATGTACTCTAACCTCTGGTGACCACAGAATTGTCTTACAGTTACTGTTAGACTTTCAACATACATTATGTATAATTACACGTTACACTTACAGTAGACTAATCAGCACTGCCTTAGCTGTTTTGTACCATTTGTCTTATTCATTTACTGCATGCTATTTCAATCAGTAGAAATTCCTTGACTTCTGAAATAAGATTGCATACATATTCCTATTGAAAGGGTCAGGTGATAAAGATAAGTAGATTTTTTAATTCAGTTTTGAACAGGTTGCTCTAAAAGTTGATAATCAATTAAAACCGAATAATTTTTCACATCGCTATAGGCTTTATTCAAAGTAAGAAAGAAGATTTTCCAGCAAAAATTGTTAATCATTGATATATCCTGAACCTGATATACTCTGTCAGTAAAGTCTATCTTATAAACTGCAGTCTTTCAAATTACAGACTATAGGCATGTATATCCTATGTAAGAAACTACAAAAATCTCTAACTACTGTCTGTATTTCTAAATGAAAAGTGACCTTCAACTTGTCCTGCACAAATGAATCACTTTACCAAACCAGCTAACAATGGCTTTCCTCCATTCAGAATCTTACTACAACTAGTACAAGTTCTCCTCTTTCTACTGGCCACTTCCTGTACAATGCCTACACTTGTACTACCACCTGAACAATTCAGGAAACTTGTTGTGTAAACCATATCCTTCATAAACATGGTTACAAACGACCAATTCTACATGTACCTTGTTCCCTGGTCTTTTCGACCACATCCTCTCCCTATAAAAACCATTAAGACTATAAACAGCAGGTAAATGGTTCTTTTCACGCTTCTGTTACAGGAACGTTATAACCACATATCTTTTGTCTGTAAATACAATTTGAGTACAAAATTGCAGTACATTGTTCGGGATTGAAAGACGACTTCCTTTGAGCAAACATCCTCTGCTTTGAGAAAGAACACTGGTAGTTGTAACCTACACTTTTATGGGATTTCTCCCTTCTTCAACTTCACAGTAACTGACTCTACTTTGACTTTGATTCCTTTCCTCTCCTTACCATATCCCAGTCCACTGGATTTCATGGTTATAATTGAAATATAAAGCAAATGTCATTTTCTATACTGTTTCCAACATCATATCCGGTAGCTTGAACATCTGACAATTTCCCAAATCATATCTGTTTGCTTGAGCATAAACTGCTATTAGGCAAAAAAATGTAATTTTCTTTTACTCTTTCTTACAACTTACAGTTTTACAGTACATGTTACGGATACTGTATCAATCAACAGTAGCTATGACGTGTTAAGCGCGTACACTTCCGATAAACCAACTTGACAACACAAAACACATACCGCAGTACAAAATACTATTTTGGGATAATCAAATTAACTTCCTGTCACGAAGCATCTACTATGGTAACGTCTATTTTTACAGACCAAGACTACCAGAACGATAGTGTTGCAAAATGAAAGTATTTCCCACAATTTCAGAGTCTTTTCTCCTCTTACAAAGACACAAATCTCACAGTAATTGACCCCGCGATCTTGTTTCCTTCCCTACAAAACCACATCCTTCATTCACAGAAAGTTCATGACGACAACTGAAACAAAAGAGAAATCACCCTTTTCTCATGTCTGTATTTGTTGTTCTGCTTGTATCCTGACTACAAGAACTACAAACAGTAACAGGAGATGTGCCTTTATCTGTTGAACCTGAGTGGAACAATCAGTGTGTACAAAGTGATGTTTGTTGTTTAGAAACAGTCAAGTCTACAGTGTTTCCTTTCTATTTAGGACCATTTTCATGTTGTAGTTTTAAAACATACCTTTGATCTACAAAACTTCCCCACATATTGTATTTAGCCTGACAATCCCAAATTCTACAAAAACAAAAAATTCAAGAGAAAACGTATCATAAACCATGGTGCGATAAAATAATTGTTTAATATCTCAGCAAGAACAGTCGAAATTGTCCACCAAAACCACTCAAGGAATAGATAAAATCTGCCCTATGTGGACAGGTGGTCACTATATATAGAGACATGACTGGGAAAAATTATCTAAGGGGACCATCAAAAAGTGGTCACATTGGCCAGGTGGCCCTTATGTAGAGGTGGATTCTTACATTATTAACCCACCCACAAGGACAGTGTAGATGCACAATGTACATTTTGTATATCCCCTGAAACCGCATGTGGGTGGATACATTGTTTCTTAGTGGAGCTTACAGTGGCTCGAAAACCCAAGCTGAGAAAACATCCTGGGCTACAATGTGGCAACACAACCTCAAGGGTCCACTTCTCATCCAATCCTCCAGCCCACAGGCTAACCCATGCACCTGAGAAAGGAGTGACAAGGGGTTTCCCAACATTTGAATTTCCCACAGGTATTACTGGCCACATGGGGTCTCAAGCTGGCTCCTCATTGGTCTAGAGTGGTCATGTGACTTACATCCACCTGTTTCAAGCAAGCAAACTAAAACAAGTCTTGAAAACTATTAGAAAACTTTCCATAACAACAATACCATTCACTGTATCAGTCATAAAAAAGTTTCACACGTCAATTTTTTGTTTTCTTTCTTTCATTTGTTTTTTCAACATAGCAACACTACTAATTTACAAAAGTATATCAACTTCACTGTATAATGTAATCCGTTAGCAAACTGTTTTCAAAACATGCAATTACAAAGAGACTGTATCCAAGTTGTAAATGGGAAAATAACAAACTGAAGTGGCACTCCCTAATTTTTAACTCCTAATTACCCAAGTTGTTGTGCTGAGTTCCATGGCAGCGAGAATTCTCCAATTTCTGAGCAAACCTTCCCCTCTGTTTCCAAGAAGACTACACGGGGAGTTAAAAGCCCTACACTTTCTTGGTCTAAGTTCTTAGGGTCCTTTTCAGAAAATGGATACACCTATTTTCTCATGGTCTCTTACCCTGTATCCAACAACAATCAAGCGTAAACAGGTCGGTAAAAACTACTTAAAACGGCGTCAAACAAAAGACGAAAAACCACAGAAATGCCAACTGTTTGCATCTGCTTCCTGTTTTTCTGTCGGAGGATAAAAGAAAAAGCCGCTCGCCAGAGAATTAAGGACTACAAATGCAAATACTCTGTCTGAAAGGTGGAGCCATAGGTTGGGTTTTAGGTCAGGGAGTCAACTGTGTGGCTTGTATTTGATACATGCAAGCAGCTGAGAGGTTTTAACCATGGCAAACAAGTCTGGGCAAGTCTGAACTATGGCACCCCAAAAAATAAGTCATCAGTCAAAACTGATGGAAAAGCAAACATGTGCTCTTTGGAATGTGTAGTTACTTAGCAATATGATGTTCTATTTCCTCCAAAGTGTAAGATGGAATTAATACTTTTTAAGATTAGAATATTATGACTAGGGAGTCTAAAATTCAAGTAGGGATTTTGAACTTCAAGCTGGTGCCAAAAGGTTAACTTTCTACCTGCTGCCTATAACCTTTACCAATGCAAATTCAAAATTGAATATGATTTTCTTAGAAGACTGAACGTTAAAACTTAAAGCAAAGGTGGTAGGACAAGGAATTGTTGTAAAAATCACCCATGCTGAACTGTCAAGGTTGGAGTTCCCAGGGACCAAAAATGCTCAAAGCTGCAGGTGCCAAAGGCACCAGAAGGTCAGCACAGCCAGCCAGTGAGTGGAGGGAGTCATGAGGGTTAACTCAGCTCAAAGGATGACCAGTACAGTCCTCCAGCAATAATGGAGGGCCCCAAAGCCCTTTTCCGTAGAGCGTAATCGGCGGTTTTAATTCTACGTACTACGTAGCGGGACCGCTCGAATTCAACGTAGAGCGTAATCGGTGCATTTTGCGTCGAGCGATATTGGCCCCTTTAATTTAACGTATTACGTAGAAGCTAACCGGATTTTACCGTAAAACGTAATTCATATCAATTTTTCGTCAAGCGTAATCAAAGTTTCATTAAACTTAACTAGTCTACCGGCAAATTTTACCCGCGAAAATGCTGGAAATTGCGTTTCAAAGGGTCCAGATTTCAAAATTTCGCCGGACATTCCTTGCTATGGCTCAACACTTCGGCACTGGACATGGTGAAAATATGTTGCGGGAGCGTTGTCCCCCAACTAGTAGAAATCTTTTTACCGACCTTAGCTATATAGCTTAGTTAACAAGCAAAATGTGCCCCTTAAATGCAGGAAATGGCATTTCAGAGGGTCGAGATTTCAATTTTTCTCCGGGCGCCGGGCGGCCTTTGCCAAGGCTTGCGACGGGTTGGGCCTCCGGTGCTCACGACTCTCCGGCGCTCGTCGCCCTCAAATAGTCTCTACCAGACTCCGGATCGCTGGAAAAATCGTAGAAATGGAACAAATCAGAGGAGTAGGCCAGCCAGAGGAATATAACCGGCCAGGGAACAGCACGCGATCGTCGGATCGCTGTTCCCTGGCCGGTTATATTCCTCTCTATTTGTTCCATTTCCTCGATTTTCCAGCGATCCGGAGTCTGGTAGAGACTAGCCCTCAAAGACGTTTCTCAGACAGAAATGTCATTACATTGAGCATATGGTCTGCCAGCAAAATTTGTCCCTCAAAATGCAGGAAATGGTGTTTCAGAGGGTAAAAATTTCCAAATTTTCCCGTACCTACCTTGCGACAGTTCGACTGTTCGTGCTTTCGGCACTCGAAATCTGAAAATGATGTTTGGGGGCGTTGCCCAGCGTAAAGCTAAAACCATGTGAATTTCTAGTTGGATGCTATTTAACTTAGCTTAGTCTGTGAGCAAAATTTGCCCTTCAGAATGTATAAAATGGCGTTTCAGAGGGTCAGGATTTCACAATATTCCCGGGGGAGCATGCCCCCGGACGCCCTAGGATTGTCGCGCCTCCACTTTCGGTGATACAAGTGCTGAAAATTACGTCACATGAGAAATTTGCTGTCGCCGCCTTTGGCCAGCAAGACGTCTTTAGAAGTTAAGTTTTAATCTTATTAATGAAATTATCAGTTTTGTTTAGATCTCATCTTCACATGTTCTGCCGTCGGCGGAGTTCAGCCAAAAGACAATAAATATTTGCATAATGAATTATGAAATTTCGTAATTTAGCGTAGAGCGTAATAAAGTGTCCATAATTTAGCGTATTACGTAGCTGGCCCTCCCGAATTTAGCGTAGAGCGTTGTCGCTACCCCCCCTTGGGGGCCCTCATAATGGGAGTTTGGTTGCCATTGTCTGGTGGCTCGGTCCCTTGCTCAACAACTATTATGAGGTCTATTGCCAATGGTTAAAGGTGTGTTTTGCAAGCTTCCTCCTCCTTGCATGTACTACCATGACCTAAAAATTATTTCATTTTACAAATGCATGCCTGATGTGCCTTTCAAATCGAAAGTGACAAGTGTTTGGACAAATCTAATGGAAAAAGAAAGAACTACAGATGCACTAAACAATGGAGCATGCACTCTCCACAATGTACAAATGTAAACCTTTGTTACAATTCTCTGTGGATATCCAGACAAACTGCTCCAACAAACCAACAGGAAAACATCCCATACAGTACGTTACACACATTCTGTGAGCTGAAAGACTTTGTCGGATTTCATTGCACGTTTCTGGTAGATCAAAGTGACAACGGGACGTGTAAGTGTTCACCTATGAGGGTTAGGACAATGGGTGTGGATAAAACCTTCACCTATGGGGAGACCTTGTCATTGTAGATATGCAGGAATGAATATGTACAATATCCATACTTGGCCATGAGGATGGCCTTTTCAAGGTAAAGGTCTATGGGGGCATCCCCATCAATACTGCCTGACTGCTCATATTAAGATATACACCCGTCAGATGACATGCGAATGGCTTTTTAAGTGTTTCACACTATGGCAATAATGCTTGTACCCTGTACTGAGTTGTAGCAAAATGTACTGTCCAAACTGCAAAATAAGAGCATTCCAATAAAATTTTTTCTATGTGGATAGCTGGTTCACTATAGACACTATGTGTCAATTAGAAAATTATTTTAGAGACCACCAAAAACTGTGGTCACATGTACATGTGGTCCTTGTGTGGATGTAGTGACTTGTACAGGTCTGGGAGTAGCTATGGGTCATTCATGTAAATGTAACCGTTATAAAACTGTAGCAATCTGTCTGTCCCAAAACATCCTATGACAAAACAAACTATGATTTTGCTACACCACAATTTTAATTTCAAAGATAACAGACAAACTTAACTGGCTATTGGTCGTTATTTCTCCTTTTCACAAACATTTTGCGCCTTAACTTGAAAGTTCTGTGTTGGTAGAAGTCATCCTGGAAAAGTTGAATTGTACTTTCCAACCAAAAATTTGATTTACCCAAATTTTAGACTATTCATTCCGTGACAAAGACTGGAGCTGTTCAGTTGAAAATTCTAAAAGTCCAATTTTCGTATTGGAAATTACAGTTCAAAATTTGCGAATGACATTTTGCCACTGTGTAGATCTAACTGTACATTTGTCAACCTCATTACTAACAGCCTTGCATCTTTGGTTATATCTGCATTCTTCCAAAGGTCATGACTCTTTTACATAAATTTATCATGCTCACGAACTGACCAACAAAACAAAACACCTAGAATTCCTGACAAAGGAAAATATTCCAAAACTGCCTTGTTTGTTTCCAAGTCTTTACCAGGAATTTGAGGAAGGTAGAAAAACATCCCCACAAGACAGGAGAAATATCTCTCTATCCACCATTTAGCTACAACATTGAACAGAACACCCCATTTTACATTCTTTCCTGGCAGCACAATTCATCAGGCTATTTATTAGTGGACAGCAGAGTTTATGTGAAGGATTACCAATAAGGGTACAAGGTTGTTTTTAGTCACTAAGGACAAATTTGTCTTTTGGTTGAACAATAGATAGAGGAATAGGCACAGGTTGACCCAAAGTGTGGATATCCATATAAATATTTT
Source organism: Branchiostoma floridae (assembly GCF_000003815.2). Classification (NCBI taxonomy): domain Eukaryota; kingdom Metazoa; phylum Chordata; class Leptocardii; order Amphioxiformes; family Branchiostomatidae; genus Branchiostoma; species Branchiostoma floridae. The sequence goes on along the minus strand of NC_049987.1, from coordinate 14,554,665 downwards.
ATTTGTGTCTTTTTGTAGAAGATTAGTGGCTTTATAAGAGATATATGTATGATTTAAAGATAGAAACAATCTCGAGGGACATACCCATAGGTGATACAGTATCTGCACTGATGGGAATGAATAATGTCTTCTTTTCACAACTTTGCAATACTAGGCAGTATTCTGGAGCAATGGATGTGTAACTGACTCCTAAGTATAGATGTTATTATTGCAGTCTTTTGGTGAAGACAAAGTTGTGCTGAAAAAAGCGGGCAACATAACACTGAGGATGAAGCACAACATTTTTTCGTTAGCTAGTACCATTAGTGCCTATAGCTTGGCTTTATGCTCCCAATTTTGCAACATCTAGGCTGTCTGGATGCTCACTGCTTTTTCTTTTGTATAATCTTATGGATATGAAAAACAAGACTTTCATCATTCATGGTATGGCAAACATTTTCCAGGAGAGCACCAAAGTATAAGTACCAGGAGTCCCTGACAGCTTCAGTGTTGGTGTGCAAATCCTATGTAACAGTGGGCCTTAGACTTGCCATAC
>NC_049987.1:14490299-14554030 GCF_000003815.2 Branchiostoma floridae | reverse complement strand
CGCTTCTCAAAGAAGCATTTACAGCAATATTACTGCATTACTTAAATGGCAGTGTAGCTGTTTTGTAGCGGAATATGCTAACTACTACTAAAGGCCATAATTTATAAACTTAGATATAACTATTCCATATGGTTACAGAGTATCACATTCCAAAATAGAGCAAACCCTTGCAGTGAACTTTTCATTCTTGACATTTGGTATGGTCAAAACCTCCAGACACCTAGAGAAAAAGTGAAAGACCTTTATTACTTCGTAGTCTTACACAAAACAACAAAAAAGGTATAAAGTAAACAATTTTGAATAATATATATTAATTTCAGTAATGCACTGTACTATATACCTATTCTTTAATCCACTGGTGACACCTATAGATATGTATATATATGTTTACTTGATACCGTAATGAAGTTTTTGAACCGAAATACAGCAGACTAACCCTGTTATATGAAATGGAATCTCCCAACGATTATTTTGGTTAGACATACAATGTGCACATAGAATTTGGCAGCCAAAAGGTGGATAAACTATAGCTATGGAAACAACTCTTGCCTCTCCATATCTACTGCTTTGTCAAGATTCTGTGCCTTGTTGCTTTTGAACCCTATACTCTAAAGTCTATGCATGGACTTCTTTTATCTTGAAGGTGGGGGAGGGGGGCACACTTACCTTATCCTTCATATCTGGTTCCCAGCTGTTTCTGCTGCATAGATTTTTAGCAAATTGAACCCAGTCCCCAGTGCCTCACATGATTATGGTCCCTTTTACCTTACTTTTGACTGTAAAACTGGCATGAGTTATCAACTGATACAAAGAGTAGTGAACTGAACTGCTGCAACTGTCACTCTGTTCAAAATGGAGATGGGGTAGCCCAACTGTACTCTGGGATACAGATCAACCAATCAGGGGTTCAGAAAAAGTCACATGACCAGAGACGCTAGAAAAACAAGAAATGTTAAGAAATATTTTCTTATAACTGTTCAAAATAGAGATGGACCACCTGGGGTAGCCCAACAGTACTCTGAGATACAAATAAACCAATCAGGAGTTCAGAAAAAGTCACATGACAAGATAGGCTAGAAAATCAAGAAATGTTTTCTTGTTACCAAGACTAATTCTTAACAAAGACACCAAATGGGTTTGATTTGAGGAAATCAAAGTTTAACATAACTTTGAACTAAACATAGCTTGGTCACCAACAGAAATTTCAAAAGAAAGGTTACCATACTATTCAACTAAATGTTATATCTTGCAACTACCTCTAGGTGCCATGAACCCCCAAAAAATATCTTGTTTTTCTTAATCAAGAAAGTTAAGAAATATATTCTAGTATATCTTAAACATTACCAAGAAAAACAAGAAGCATCTTTCTTAAGCTTTTTGAATAAGGAAAACATAACATTAAAGAATTTTATGCTAGTTGTAACTTTTTGTTTTGATTTCTTGATTTTATGATGTAAGTAAGTGAAGAAAAGAATTCTTGTATCTTCTTAAACATAACCAAGAAAATCAAGAATTATCTTTCTTAAACTTTCTGGATAAGGAAAATAAGAACATTTGTGAATTTTATGCTTGTCATATCTTGTTTTAGAGTTTCTTTTTTTCTTCTTTTTCTTAACATTATTTGGTCAAGAAAGTGAAGAAAAAAGTTCTTGTATCTACTTAATTGATAGAAAGAAAAACAAGAATAATCTTTCTCAAACCCCCTGGATAAGAAAATCAAGAAAAGTCAAGAATGTTCTTCTAGCAAACCAAGATTTTATGTAGAAATTGAAAATGACAAGATTAAAGATCTTACGGTTAGAATCTATGGAATACTCTGTTTGATCTTAGAGAAAATGAATCTTATGGGAAGATTGAAAAATAAAGTTTTTCTTAAATTTCTAGAAAATTCTTGTTGGCAAGTATCTTAATAGAAATACTTTCTTCACTTAAGAAAAAATAGAGAAAAACTCTTTCTCCAAGAACTAACATACAGAGATTTTGCAGAGGGTTTCTTACTTTCCTTGAATTTTCTTTACCGAAGAAAATCTTTCTCTACATAAGAAAACAAGAAAAATAAGAAAAACCATTTTTGGTAGTGTACGAAGTAGAAGCCTTTCCTGCTTGAGTCACAGTCTGATATAATCCCTCTTGTAAACTTTAACTTGACCAAGACTGACTGAGTCCTTCCTTGCCTATTAAAATTTGTAACGGTTGCTGAAAAGTATTTGTGACAAAAAAGTCCTTGTCAGCAAGTTGTAAAACAAAATTTACACCCCCATTTACTAATTGAGACATTCCATCCATGAATGACAGCCTGTTCCACTTAACGGAATTGGGAGGGGGCAGCCCTGTGTCCCTGAGACAGCCAGAGTTGTGCAGCCAGCCCCCGCTCAGACACAGGGAAACCCTCTAGACATTGTTTTGGATGAGACACCTTTATCATCGCAACCTTTGACCTCTAGGAAATGTCTCCGCCCTTACTGTACTTCCTTAAAGGAAACCAGCACCATTTCTGCAGTGGTTTAGACTTTGGGACTGAAAACCACATCTAAGATGGTCCTGAGTTCAAAGACCTTTGTACCAGGAAGCATCTTTAAGGGTCCTGATCCTAAGATAACCACCCAAGAACCGCTGGCTACCTGGGTTTCCTGTAGAAAAGTGGGACAGTTGCTGTGGGTTTCCGACATAGTCAAGCAAAGTCTGACATTGTAAATAATCAGTTGCAAACTGTATACACTAGCTATAGGTTCTGCAAATTTTCTCAGTAATCCATTGCTTTCCAAAAACTAGACACCTGAATTCTATGTACTGAATGTTAGTTGAAGTTAACTGTTATCTGTTTAACACCTTTCTCTATATAGGGCCGTGTCCATCTCCATTTCTATAGCTCATGTGCCAAAGAGAGGTACTATCACTACAACAGGGGGCTAGTAACTATCATCATATATGTTGTTGTGCTATTTATTTCAAAGTCATAGATTTTTCAAGTAGGCCGTGACAGAAGTAACCACTGACAAGGGTCTAAGACAACCTTTCAGTAATGAGATGGCTCAATTTTCAGGACATATTTTCAAAGGATAATTTCTATCAACCACATGATCATGAGTATGTATAAAATTAATATAGCCGCAGGTAACAGAAAATTATACTGCAGTCTTACAACTTCTTTGGGCAGGGGCTCATATGTATCATGATCATTGTATGTTCGCAAACTGACGGCATTCTGGGTAAACTTGCATACATGTAGCGTTCTTCTGCATATAGCTTTTTGAACCGTTATGTATACCATATATTGAAGAATCCTAGAGTTCAATGACCTGGTATCTGGTACAATGACCTGAGAATGATGACAAACCCAAAGACACCTGCAGTGGCTCAACTCATGTGGGGCAGGAAGGACTGAAGACAAAAGGAAGACACAATCATTTCTTCCTTCACAGCAGGCACTGTGAATCACCTTTAAATCCTATGATAAGATTATAGACATGAGTACTTCTCAACCTTGTAGGGTAGTCAGCCAGATGATAATAAGAGTTTGGGTCAATGACCTAAAGTTTTAGTAACAAATTGGGTGACAAATACAGTAGTCATCTTCTGATTGAAAAGACAGACTTCAACGTGTCTGGGCTGAATCCATTTTTATTACAAAGTGAAAGATTTGTGCTGATTGAAAAAGTAAACTTATGAAAACTAGTCAACATTTAAATATAAAAACTAAACTTCATAAAAGATGAGCAGACAGTGGTCAAAATGTTCCTGTTTCCTACACTAATGCTGACTGTAAGTCACAATTAGGAGGGTCTGCATGCTCTTTTACGTAAGGCGTAGGCAGCCAATTTTATTTCCCGTAATTCGTAGGGAAAACCATCTTATCTACGTAATTCGTAGCGAGGCGACCAAATTTAGCGTAATTGCCTTCCTTGATTTAGCGTAATACGTAGGGGGTTCTTTTAAATTCAGCGTAAATCGTTGTCGGAACTTCCCATGCAGACCCTCAATTAGCAGTTCACCTAATGATAGCTTGGCAATTAGTAGTTTGACCAATTGGAGAGTGGCCGTATGTCCAGCAAAACATTTTCATCTTTATGTTATAATTTCGCATTTTTAGCTTTTGACGAAGGTGGGTATGGTCATGGGATCAGTTTAGTAAGATTTTAGATTGAATGATTGTTCTAATGTGCAAGCATTAATATTAATTCAAAGGGCAGTCCTTTAAAAAAAAAAACTGTCCATGTGGCATACAGGTTTGTCAGCCAATATCTAATAACAGTGGAGGAAACTGTCTTCACCACACGTGGGTCAGCCTGTTTGTGGTACGGGCTTGTACCATCCACAGACCCAACCCACGCACATACACATACACACGACTTCTTGGCACCAGCGCTCTAATATCTTTACATTACCTCCACACACTGTGTAGGGAGTGGAGCCATCATCTGGTCGGAGTGTGGTTTGGTGTTTTGAAGGGCACACCACATCCTGGCCCTCCTTGGCAAAGTTCTTGTATTCTGGGGCCACGAGACGTTGACATCTTGTTTAAGTTTGTTGACGCCTTACAACACACAATTTAGAATAGCACTTACAGAACACAGACCTCTGCCAAGAAAGCAATTTGTACCATCATAATGTTTGAAAATATTTAAGAAGTTTTAATTGGATCTTAAGGTCACTGCCTCAGACTTTTGCATTCTTTTTTTTCACACACATTTCTCAAAACCATAATGTCAAGTTACCTCAAACAAATACTTACATTTATATAGCCCTAGTTGCTGGCACATTTCTTGGATTCTAACAGTTTCGGACAGGCGTGCTATTTAGTTTCTATCTGTGTGGGGGTCAGTGGGACACTGTGGCATCCCAACACTCCAGAGTTCAAGGCCAATTGAATCCTGAGCTCTTTGTTCAGTGTCCGCCCTTGATAGCAAGCTGGCATGTTGATTTGAACTTGAAATTTCTCAGCATCTCTGACTGTTGCTATCTTATCAATTGTGCCCAATATCTAAAACCATTAAAACCAGCAACATTTTTCCATGAGACGTTATCTTGTAATTTTTTGCAACCTTTATACATATCACTATAGAGGTAGAATAAGAAAAGGATGTTTGATTTGGTCTTATCTTGCAATGGTAGAAGATCCTTAAAAACCCTTCAATTTGATCAACACAAAATTAATCTTACTTCTTACTTTGTAGGTCCTGTCCAAAAACATTTTGATATATCTATGTTCTCTTTCTTTGGGACTGTGTACGTTGTATTGATGAAAAAGTCATCCAAAGTACATGTACACAAGGGGTTAAGAATCCTCAGTCATTAGCATTAATCCTGGGGGCGGACCTCTCCGTACCTGGTACCAGATCGTACCACGATCTCCCGCGGCCGCACCACCAGTGGGACCATTTCCTCCACAGGTTTACTTTCCCCTGCTCCAGTTTGTTCTTCTTACCCATCTTTCCTGTGTGGGCTAGCACAGGGGTGACGTTTCCTCTCGGGCATAATCTGGGGTTCAACGCGGAATCTTAAGTAAACTGTGACCTTTCAAAATTTGGCAGGGCAAAAAATTTTCATAAGAGACCTTCCAAAAAAATCTAGACAGAAAACAAAAAAGTTTATATCTGTGCCAGACCAAAAAATAGTTTGACCCAGCTAGTCATCCTCATGGTAGGATTTGAATGCTTTATAATCTGCAGTTGAAAGAAAGCTGCTAGGGGGTTTACCCGGTTTCTCAAGTTAAGAACCTACAACATTCCTGGTACCAGTACGTTTTACGCACTACTTTGTTAATAGCGCCCATTGGCGATTTCGAAGGAAGTCAGCATATCACACCTCCAGAGTGCATGTCTAACTCTTCTTAAAAGCTTTCTAATGAACAGGTTACTACCTAATTTGGTAATAAACAATTCCTGTTAGTCTAATAGTTCTGGAAACGAATAAAGTTTTAAGCACTGAAATGCATTCTTCTTGTTCTTCTACACATTCAGGACTTAAAGTGTAAGAAAGTGTGGGAAAATTTCCCATGTATCAGCAGAAATAATGATTAGCACCATTGTCCCGATGAAGCTTCTACCTAACATTTCTTGACAGCTTCTGAAGGTTCAGATTCCTTTCTGAGGACACATGTCACATTAAGATGTGCAAATACTTCATTTCAATTAAGTGATAAGGGTGAGAAGCAAAGAACAATAGGAGAATTCAAAACTCTTGAAAAACATCTTGGTTTGATATAAACAATGGCCAAGATACTACATCAAATATAGAATTTCAAGGTTAACTGGTTCAGGTCAATGTCACTTGTGTTCCATGAGTTATTTGTTGACACAGGCAGGTTATATTATACATCAGGAAAGCAGGATGTCAGATGGTTAAATCTTAACAGGTGTTGTAGCAGGTGCAAGGAATGTCACTGTTCTGAGTCTAGCCTGTTTTGTGTTCAACAACTTTTCTGAAGAAGTGAACCTTTCTGTTGAAAGAGGAATGTTGTTTTGTGGTGATAGCTTTGTTTTAAGATAACGGCGGGGTACTATATCTTAAAAGACCCCAACTGGAGGTCAAAGCCATATTTGTCCAACAAAGGAAAAACATCTGTAGGGAAAGCAGTGATGTCATGTGTGGGGGTGTAAGACACTGTGACATTGGGGAGGGGATGCTGTGACCTCTGGAGTGAAACTGTGTCTGACAAATCTGTTCTTAATCTTCCACAGGGGTGTAATACAGATCTGCTTTTCCTCCTAAGTGTTGGGTTCTGTCTTGAGGCAGGAAAGCGGGTCAGGTTTGAGAAGTGACCCTTGAAGATGCACCTGTGACTTGTCTTTGAACAGCTCTCAGTGGGAGTCATGGATCTGTGTGCAAATCTCTCTACCTTGGTGGCCGCTTCTCTCTTGTGCCTTGTCAATTACACACAGCTCCACTTCCTAATAGGTTATATCATTGTAAACCTGGGGTTAACCTTCTCAAGGCTAAGGTAGCCTTTAAACACCAACTTTGTATCAGCTGAGGGATTAGGCAGCAATAAAATGGTTAAATGATGTATTGTTTTTACAGTTCAGCTGAATCGGGTCACTTGTATTGTGGTCACTTGACCTTGCACTTTCCTATGAAGGTCAAAAAGGTGATGTAAGCCAAGGAAAAGGTGAATACTTCTGGTTTTATGGCCTTGGCTTTGACAAAATATGCCTGTCCACAGTTATGTGAGTTTAAAGTCAAGAATTCGTTAGGCAATGAAAACAAATGGTCATACAATCTACCATTTCACTTTACCCTCCATCATGAAATCAATTATCTTTAAAATTAAAACCACCTCCACAACTGATCAAGTGATTAACTGATTTCCTATCTGCTTTGAGCCAATTAAATCTCTAAGACTTCCTCAGCCACATCTAACATCTGCAAGGCATCATGGGACAGGTCCAAACCACTCAGATAACAGAACAACAAAACAGGTGCAGCTGACATTGCAAGGATTGTTTCTGCACATTTCTCACATCGCTAAGATGTATAAATATCAAACTATATAACCCTTGGGCAGGTTGACTGTTTAGGAATGAAAACAAAGACATTTATGGGGAACATAAAAGGGGCTAGAAAGACAAAGTTATGGTTACTGTATAATTTTGTGTACCTTTTCAGATAATGTTTTCAATGCCCCAAAGGACTTATATGTTTCTGTTATTAAGGGTAGATTCCATAATTAACTATAATTTAAAGCAGAAATCTGTTTAAACCTCCCTCACAATAGTACAGAAACCGTTGAGTGAAGTTCAATGTCAAGGAGAATGCCAAGCATGTAGTGGTGAATAATAAACAAGGATGTGGTTCGGAGCTCTGTTTTCAAAACATGGCCCGGCGATGGAGTGCGGATTTGGACCAGGATTAAACCATTAAGACATGTCATCTCTAAGATAACATTGGTAACGAGGCCTTCAAGTGGAAAACAAAAATACTGATGATCAAAGTTCTTTCTTTGCTATTCTTGCTAGCATTTTTGGGACAAGAAAGTATTGTAAGTTAAGAAGGAAAGTGACATGTTATACCTAGAACAGTTATATACAAAAATGTAGGTACCAAGGTAAAACATTGTCCTCTTCTAAATAATGCTACATGGCCATGGTTTCGAGCCCTGAGTTTTGAATGTAAGTCAGTTCAATGCATGTTCCACATTCTTATCTCATATTAGACATCCCAACATCCGACTTGGATCACAAAACTTCAGGCCTTTATTTTTGCGACCTCTTTGATAGGCTTTGCGATCTATTTTAGAACTTTTGAAGGACCAGAATAGAAGGGAAGTCTATTTTAGAAGCGACGTTTTGGCAGCCCGCTGCCCCACTTCTCGGTGCAGGTATTTGTCGTATTTCTGTGTGGGCGGTAGGATTGCTGGCGACGAATTCGGCTTCCTTTTCTCTCCATGCCTGGCATTGCAGAGATGACAGGGATAGGTGTTGCTCTATGAAACCACTGGCACTGCCACTTGGCACAGAATTAGACATAACTTTTCACACGTTGGTCTCCATAAAAATTTCACACACCAGTGGAACAGAAACAGAATGGTGTGGCTTTGGTGAAAGTTTTTTTAATATACTGAAGAATTTAAAATTTCTTTCCTACTGGGGCTGAGCCAGACCTTAGGTTTGAAGCTTAATGTTGAATAGGAATCATTCCTCTCAAATAGTGTATCTAATCATATAAAGGTGCATTATGAATTGTTGGGAAATGTGAGCAAAAATGTGTTGTTGGAGGACTCTAATCCTAAAAAAAATTCATTACATATATTTTCTTGACTCAACTCCTAAAAATTCCCTATATTATAATTAGAAGGACAATGTTGTTCACATAGATTCTACATGTAGATCTGAATGTCATTAAAACTGTGCAAGTATTCTGAATTGGTCATATTAACATTCACAGTATACCTAATTCTAATCAGAGATGACATTATTGACAGTTGAATATTCATTTGGAAAGATACATGACACCAGAAACTGACAAAAAAATTGTTAACACATACCTTGATATATCAAGACAAAAAGAAAGATATGAAAATATACAATGAAATTTGCTTGTTCAAAAACATTGCATAACCTAGTACTGTACCTTTAAATGTTAGAAAAGGCAGAAATTCCAATATGTTGACTTTTTCATTTGTGGGCCACGACACTAGCATACTGCTGCCTGTGACCCACTTGTATTGTACTGTTTGCGATTTTAATAAATCAAGTCAAATCAATCAAATTTGAAAATGTCTTTCCAAATCAATTTGCGGAGTGTGAAATCAAGTTCAGTAGCAGTAGCAGTTGTTCCAGTCCCAAAGTCAGCACCTGACAGCTGGGGGGAAGTTTGTCAGCTCCAGTTTCTGTGTAGAAGTCTCCTGAACAAACTTGTGCTGACCTCCAGGGTCATGTGGGCAGGACAGGCTAGCTGTGTCAACTACATGTAGGACAAACTACTCTCTCTCACATCATTACCTAGGTTCAACAAGTCTAAAAACAAACTATTCTCTCTCACATCACTGCCCAGGTTCAACAAGTCTTATAAACTGTTGTTACTACCACAGCGACTTGTGTGCTTTCAAATACATGTATGGTGTTCCTACTCTGCATTGTCTGTTGGTAACGCTAAAATATTTCAGGGAGAATAAGTCAACATTTGAACTGTTACATTATCATATGTTTATGTATATGATCATACATTTTTATTTCAAGGGACTCGATGCCACTGGCCGATTTGACTATATCTTTAGATGTTGCAACTCTAACATGCAAAAACAGGTTAATATATATATGTACATCATAAGGTTGCTAAAGTTTGTTGTTAAAAAAGATACTGATACCCACAACTAGCCCACCTGATATAATAAGATTATATTATAATTTGATACACAGAATTTTAATATTTATTTTGTTTTTCTGTTTTGTCACTGGCACTATGATTTGAATTTGCTAGTTTCATCAATTAAGTTCCCTATGTGTTTGCTACCAGTATACAAATCTATCGACATGAGATATTTTATCAGCATGTTAGAAAAGGTTTTGGATTATTCTTTAACACAATATACATGTAATGTAGCACAGTAGCAGGCTATGGAAACACAGTCATGTAGTTCCAATGGGTTATCAAAGGTCAGCTGACTCAGATGACCCCAGGTCCTCCTGTTGGCTGCTACTGCTGCTACTGTGTCGCCCTTGACAACAGCTTGTACTGACAGGCTAGATGATATATACATCTGTAGTACAAGTACTAGCCAAGGCCATAGATAGAGCGAAAGACTCCTTAGCAGTTTACAGCCAGTTTGTATATATGTCAAACTTCCAGCAATGATCACTCTTTTGAATGCACTTTTACCTTCCCCAAGAAGGTTATGTTATAGATATTGTCACCTGTATGTCTGTCTGTGGATAAAATGACTAGACAAGCTGTGGATGGATGTTATGTTATTTGGTAGCTTCGTAGGGGTGTGGAAAACGAATGTCAAGTTTGATAATGAACCCCCAAGTCCAACTATACTACTACAGTGTAACAGTGCCGCAGCCAAAAATCCAGCTCTCAACATGCTACATGTGTGTTGTATGGTTGTGATTTTTTAGTAGTAGATAGGTCGTAAAATTCTGCTGCTTTCTCCCATTGCATGACAAAAACATCAGTTTGATATACTACAGTAAGTTCATGAGCCTGTAGCAGAAACTTAGCAGTTAAACTCTAGCTGTCCCTGTGAACACACAGCTGGGTCGTGACACACAGCAGCATGGTTCACACGTGCACGATATGTGCCGCCGCCCCCCTCCCCAAAATATTACTGTATCTGTGTTGTAACCATGGCTTTTGGAGTCAGTTTAGGTTTTTCTCTTATCGGGTCACTGACAGCTACAACGTACATGCGTTCTCACACGGTGCATAAAGAAGAAGGGCAAGCACTGATTAAGTGATGTTCCATGTAATCGTAAAATAGAAATTGCCTTCTGTAAACTACAGGTGAACAACCATGCTAACAAACCATATCTGAGACCCCCTCCAGAACAGTAACCGAAATACTGTAGTTTTGTAAGCAAACAGAAGTGTTTTACTAACATTTTTCACAAAAGAATAACACATCTTCTTTACTTTGCCATTCCTTTACACCCTTTCAGTTTTGGAAACACAGAAAATTCCAGCCGAGGTTTCTCCCGGTGAATCATCCATCCCGACGGAACTGTTTCGACGACAAACGACATTGACCAAAATATAGGTCGTTCATATCGCACACTTGTCACCTTAACAGCTGTGCTATCGAAACTTCCCAACTCAACATACCAACTCACACTGCCAAAACCTCTGTAGGCCACAAGTATGTTTACTTCGTCAAAAACAGCCCTCCTTTTTTACCGACGCTGCGTGGGACCTAATATAGCCACAGGCGCGGTGTACAGCACGTGGCGGGGACACCCGGTATCGGGGCCCGTAACGACTTCCCAGGCCCCCGGAGAAACGAGATTCCCCGTGGCTGTAGCGAGGGGAGGATGTGGTCATGAACTATGTACTGTATGCCACGGGCTCAAATAGCTGGGGTATTTTGGTGCCTTATTCACCTCACTGGGCTGTAGAGTAAAATGCTGACAACCTCTACTTTACAGTGTATACGTCAATTTTTTCATAGAAAAGAATTTTAATCCATTCTATTGGCCGTGCTTTTGCACCTGTACATGTGCCAAGTTGAGGTATTGATAAACAAATAGTCAACCAGTTGGTTTAGCTGGTTTGTAAAATTGAATAATATTCAATACCTTGAAACCTTTTACAATAGATAAGATATTGTTGTCAATTCCTACACGTAAGAGCAACAAAATAAGACGTAAGCTGTAAGATATCTTTCAGAAAAAAGACAAATATTGAGGGGAAACTATACGGTACATACATGTACCAATTAAAAATGTCATTCATAATAATGTTATTCATAATTCTGTGGTCGAAAACTATTCTCAGTTAGCGATGTGGTCAACACCATAGTTCCCATGGAATGTGCACGGTTAGGACATTCCGTATGACTGTCCGTTATAAATAAGATGTAATGTCAAGTTTCATATGGCATGGTGGACAGCAACAAGACTTAATTAGCCTTCTGATGAGTCAGCCTTCTGAACCGACGGCTTAAGCTTGCACTTTGATACAGAATTGTTTAAATGAATCTTTGCATCCAAAGAAAATAAGATGTTGGATGTGTGGAACTGAATGTGACAGGAGATGACATGTTTCAATCATTTTTTAATATTTACTTATTCATAGCAGTTACTGTCCCAGCATGTAGTAAGTGTTCTATCAGTGAAGCTAATATAGAATGGTGATATCACCACAAAGGTTCTTAAAAGAGCATAGCATATCCATTATTCTATTTGAAAATTTACAAGAATAACAAATAAAAAGAACAAACATCCAATGAAAACCTTAATTAAAACAGATGCCTTATCAAAATGCTAACAGAAAATGACAACCAAGTAGAAGGGACCGTTGAAGGCAATGCAATAAGTGAAGTTGTGTAAAAATACATTCCCACAAGGGCAAAACATGTCATCCCCATGGACATATCTAAAATGGAACAGTCCAAGGATTACCATGGTGACCAGAATGTGACCACACCCAGGGAAGTCTGTATCCTCTCCATTCACACCTTCCCCCTGTAACAGGTCATCATCTAGCCTGGATACCATACCCCAACCTCAAAAATATCTGAATAGATACTTGAGATCGGGCTGGGGTTTGGTAACCAGGCTAGTCATCATCCCACCACCTACAACATCCTGTTTTCACGGCAGGTCACCTGAGGACACTTCCTAACTGTCCCAAATATCGTCTGGGACATTTCATATGGTCTTATACAGTCAATATACACGTATGTAGTTAGTACCTAGTGTGGCGCGCAGTGGCTACGTTTGCATTGAAAGATACTGTCAAAACTGACAAGAAAGACACTCATGTAACTGATAAAATCTGGTCATGTGGACAGATGGCCACTGCACTTAGGATTCTTTATGCTTGTGTCAAAGGGAAATACTAGTATCATCTAAGGGACCACCAAAAAGTGGTTACATTGGCCAGGTGGTCCTTATGTAGAGGTTGTACAGGTTTGCAACTGTTCTCCTTTTGTCTTGGATCTGCCTGGCCCTTTACACAGATGGTTTGCCATTTCCGTATATGACAAGACCACATAGTTTCGACTTCAGCCATAATCCTATGCTTTAGGGAATCCGTAGCTTGTGGAAAGTACGACAGGGACATGTTCTCACCCTCTATGTCCAGCTCCATGCTGGGAGCCCCTGGAGTTACTAAGTCCAGGGAAGCTTCCAGTAAGGAAGTGTTCGAATTTGCGGGATTAGTCTTATCAGTTTGAAGGCTTTGCACAAAGATGGTGGCCATTTCATGGTCAGATGTGGAGGAGATTTGGGATGATATAGAGAATTCATGTGGGCAGCTAGAGCAGTGGGCAGTAGATATACTGTGGTGTAGTGGTCAGCAATCCTGCAAGGAAGTCTATATGGGAGATACATTATCACCAGGGTACAAATACGAATCAGGCAAAATCTGCCCTCAATACTTATAGTCATAATGTGTTATGGCAAATTCAGAATATGACATTCTCTAATTCATTTATTGACCCATCTGATGATGCGTTAGAGTTTTCCAGTTATAAATTATGCAAAATCAAAATGTTAGGTTATGCTAAAATTGTTTGACAACCAATAGTATGAAAGGACTGCTAAATAAAGTTACCAGTGGAACTTTGAAGCTGTAATGAAGATATAAATATTAAGTGATTACAATACAGAAAACAACCACAAAAGACAGCTGGTATACATGGTTTCTTGTTTATTCAAAGTTAAAAAAACAGACAGCAAATGTCATGGCTAAGGTCACAGTCATGTTCACTGAGCGTTCATTTCTAGGAAAGCTGCGTCTGTTTCCAATAATCCAGCAGGTGCTGTCATCTCCTCACTACTTACAGGGCCTGGCATTTCTCTAAACCCTTCTGGAGTTCTATCTGTACCATAGCCCAGAGGGAAGGGACAAATTTGTCCTGAGGTCGCTCTGACTCACCCAGCGGTCGCAGACGGTCGACACGTTTCCGCACATTCTGTGGCTACCTGTTCTTGTCCTTGGCTTTGGCGGAGGGTGCTGTTTGTTTGTCTTACAACTGCTTGGATTGGAAGTCTATAAAAACATCCTGCTGTTGTCTATAGGCACTGACTGTGTGAAGGAAGAGTTTGGAATAGCTTTTCAACTTGGACGCCTCTATGGTATTAGTGTTCTGCAAGCTAAGCATTTACATTCACGGTGAAAGCTGAGGAAGGACAAAGATGACTATGATACTATCCAGTCTTATAACTGTAAAGCATCTTAAGTCAGACTTAAAAGATGACCATTATTCTGTTACATCACTGTGTGTCTAATGTCTTACTGCTTGCAATTTCGTGACCATTTTTGCCCCATAAATTATTATTATTATAAAAAAAATTCTGCAATGTCCATCTCATCAAAGAACTGCTTGGTCTTAAGTTTTTTCTCTTTGCACTTGTTGATGTCAAGAGCTACATGTGTGTATACATTAGCAACAGGTGTCCAGAAAACAATTATCAGAATTCCATGAACTTGACTGGACTATCAAAGGAATCCGAAAGGTCATCTTCTGGAATCCCTTGGAATAACAAGAAGGAACAAGTCTAAGACAAAGCAGCAATATACTAGTAAGTCAATCAACATCCTAATATTGTTTTGGTGTGTTTTAGAAAAGGTGCATTTTATTTCTTGCCTTACTATGGTTAGACCCTAGCCTCCAAGTCTAGAATTCAGCTACCCCCAGATGGCAGTTACTTAAGACATCTTCAAGATTGCTGAATTCCCAGAAGACAATGGAATTAAGGTTTAAGATTCCTCAGACGACTTCCTGGCCTTACCGGGTATTGAGGGAATCAGTAAGGAACTCCAAGGGACCTTTGTGGTGATACCAAAGTCTTACACCTGTCTTCAGAAATCCTTCTTAAAAGCTCTAAGTCCTAGAACAAAACTCCCCCCAAAGCAACCTTGTCTACCTTTTACGTAGAGTGACATCCATTCCGAGAATTCCTTTCTAAAAGAAGTTTTCAGATAAAGACTTGACTCCTGTAAGGTTTGCCTTCCAAGAATCCATTGAGGATTCCTTGACAGGAAAAAACATATTACTTAAGAGAGACCAATACAAGACTTTTCTTACCACTATATCTCGTTCTCTTTCCGAGAATCCATTGGAAAGTCTTGCAAAAAGCACAAGATACAAGTTCAGGAAGATGCATTAGGTGCTCTTGCAGCCAACCGTCCAAACTTGACAGGAAAAAACATATTACTTCAGGAGACCAATACTAGACTTTCCTTACCACTATATCGAGTTCTCTTTCCGAGAATCCATTGGAAACTCCAGCAAAAAGTATAAGAGACGAGTTCAGGAAGATGCATTAGGTGCTCTCGCAGCCAACCGTCCTAACTCTGCTGTAGGTTCGTTAAACACACTTGAGTCGCCGCTGGTTCGTTAAGTACACTTAAGCTGGCTATTCCTGTAAGAAACGTTATCCTAATGGTGTATCCTGACCATAAAGTGCCTGTGTAGCGCATCTTCCATCAATAGCACACTTCTCTACCCTTGGCTTCCAGCTTGTATTGTCAAAACAATGCTCAGCTCTTTTGGTGTAGAAAAGAGGAGATACAATGGACTTGTAAGGTCTGATAATTTGCTCTACCATGGGACATTACCTAGCTTTCTTAAAGGATTTTCCATCTGGATAGGTTAGTCCGTAAAAGGTGTAAGGTAGGCTGCTTGAACCACCCACATACATTCCATAGGCTATACACTAGCACCTTTGTGTGGCATTCTTTCTTCCCGTTTTGTTCCATGTACAAAAGTGGTCAAGTGCAAGTAGACAAGCTGTTACCTTTGTAAGAATACTGGTAATAGTTTCATGGCTGAGAGAACACTACAATGAAACAAAGCTGTTAAAAGTGTTTCCATGAAAAGTGTTAAAACATATCTAATACTTCCTCATTACAACCTCCAAAAGCTTTTTGGTAGATTCCTGATTTAAAAAATGTGCTTCTTAAACATAATGTCTTTCAAGGGATAGCAGTAGACTCAAGAAGAACTTAAAGCCAACAAAATAACGATTTATTAGAATCCCAGAAAAAGTGCTGATACATAGTAGAAACACTAGACTCATCAAGGCAATAAAGCCAACATCCTTTAAAGTTTTAGCAGAATCTTCATAAAAAGTGCTTTAAACTAATGTCTTGATAGGGATAGCAGTATAATGTACTTTCGTGTCCAACATCGGAGGTTTTCTTTTTTTCCCTTCAATTTGGCCATATATAACACTTTCATCTTGTCAACAGGGCATTGCACGTTTGACAGTCAGCTTTTTCTATTTCTTTTCTGATGAATTTTCTTTTTATTCTGCCCTTTAGAAACATCCTGCATTTTTGTCGAAAATGTGGCCTTCTTAGTTCTCTTTGGCTTAAAAGACTCACCAAACCATTGAAGCCATGACCATAAAGCTTTTAGTCGTCATCCATCAGCCTAAACAGTCTGGTTCAGCAGGTGCTTCCGTCCGCTGACCTGTGATGACCCCTGATCAGACCTGGTTACCTGCCCACAGGACATAAACCCACCATGACAGGTGTTAGAGTATAGGGCTGGACAAAATGGTTCCCTCATTGAGGGTCAGCATTGGGTGTCCCGACAACGATTTATGCTGAATTCAGAAGAACCCCCTACGTATTACGCTAAATCAAGGAAGACAATTATGCTAAATTTGGTCTCCTCGCTACGAATCACGTAGATAGAATGGTTACGGGAAATAAAAATAGGCTGCCTACGCCTTACGTAAAAGAGCATTTAGACCTTCCTCATTGTCTATAAATGACTAGCCATACAGAAGGAAAAAAATACTTTTAGGCCACTGTAACAAAGTCATTTGTCTCCTCGAAATAAAAAAAACAGATGAGAAATTTTTTTTTAAATAAAATTGAAGAACCCCAAAATTCAGACTATTTGACAATAAAATTCATCATCAATTTCTTTTGCTAGAGCTTTTGCAGTTTCATATTTTTGCTTTTTACCTAATCTTTTCATTGTTACAGAACATTAGTTCTATCTTCTGTAATCTTAGACGACTTTGTATCATATCATTTTCTTTTTGCCAAACATAATTGACAAAGGAAGTCCAAAGCAATTGTCACAACAATTCCACAAATGGTACGGTCCTAACAGACAACTTAAAATTCCTCCTAAGCCCTTGGAATCCAAGACATCTCAAGAACTAGCAAGAACCTGTCTTGAGCAATGTGACAAGACCAACTGCTCCCCTCAAACAAGGACCAACACATCTCCCCTGCACTGTTTTCCCTGTAACTCCAACCGCTAGCAAGGACAAAAGGATTAAACCTTCTACCATATACACAAGTGTCAAGGTCTTTCTCAGACAATTTCCAACCAATTTCTGCCCCATAAGAACTACATGAAGTACCAAGGGACTTGACTGGGGTTCAGATGGACCAAGGGTTGGAGCAGTTAGCTGCTAAGTAGTGACATGGAGAGGCAGGTGGCAGGCCAAAAATGTCCCTAATTCTATTAGCTCTGTGCTGCTGGGAAAATGCATTAGGAGTAAGATGTTTGGACACTGTATTGTGGAGTTGAACTACAGGGGTAGACACTGGCAGACAAAGGAGATTGGTAAAGGTATGATCATGATGGCCAAATTCATATATGTAGTTCTTTGACTCGTTGACTTCTTTTCTTTATGTTGCATTGCTTGAGGAAGGAAGATGGTATATAATATATAGAGGGCAGCAGCATCTTATTTTTGACAGACCTATGTTGAAATGCCACGGCTTTTGTCAATCAATGCAGAGAAAAGACCTTGATAGACATGATTATGACAGTTATCTCAAATATCATACACATATTTACTTAAACTATATAGTGGCCATTGCTCATTGAGATATAATAGTACGAAATGTGCATAGTTTGGACCGAAATAGCAATCTTTGTATTAAAGTGCCTTTGTCTTGCCTGCTTAAAAGCATCCTGTCCCTCCCTCTCTGTGAAATGGTCCAGTCCCACAGTGATTGGTCATCCAATCCCAATCATCTACGCTAAATGGTAAGTTACATGTACTACAAACATAATTAATGGAAATAAATCTAACTAGCTGTCTCATATCAATTAACCCTTCTGTTGAAAATCAGATTGGCGTGGGATAGACATTTCCTGATCTGTCTTGGTTTAGCTAATTTCTCCTTGTGAGGAACAACATCCTGTTTTTTCATAGAGACTTGCCTCATTAACGACTATCCTCAAGCCAAGGTTATTTCTGGTTATTCAGGGCAATAGCAATTTGGAATCTGTGTAGAAACCCTACCAACTACAAATGTACTAACATTGTTTGTCCATAGTTATTAACTTAACTGTGACCAAGTCTGACGGTTGGATGTTTTACTGTGCACCTGTGTGTGTAGCCAATTTCAATTGAAAGAGGGTAATGTACACAGAGAGAGAGAGAAAGAGAGAGAGAAAATAGGAAAAAAAGACTCCTCAAAGAGGACAAAAGAAGGGCCTATAGGAAAGAGATACAATGGAAATGGGAAGAGAAGGGAAGACTATACAATTTGTTACAAAGAAAGAGGAACAGAGGGATGGGGGGAAAGAAGAGGAACACACAGGAGATGGATGGATGGATGGTCACTCATTGGAAAGAAGGACAAAAGGGAAGAATACAGGAAAGGGCAAGGTAAAACTGGGAATTTGGGAAGGATGTTCTAGTTTTAGTTTAGTCCATTGTCTGTAAGTGTAAACTTCCTGTAAGAATATTATGCAGACAGAAGGAATATCACCCAGATGGGAGGACTATCACCCAGATGGAAGGAATATTGGAGATGAAAGAAAGGAAGACAGAGAAAAGGAAAGAATGGTCCATTTAGTGATTTACTGACTGCCCAGTGTACTGAGAAACAAGAAGGAAGCCTGTCAAAGATTTCTATAGCTCCTTCATTATAATCAACAGTCTGGGGAAACAAACCACCTGTCTGTTCTTTCAACACCTTCTTGACCAACACTTGAAGGTGATGTCAAGGAGCAGCAAAGAGCAAACTTGCTTGTTTGGCAGCTTCTACTCTACCATTTCTCAGAAAGCTACTAAGAAATCCGAGTAAAATGTTCTTTCCTTTCCAGAAAGCCTTATTGAAATGATATGGCGATGGTCACTCATTGGAAAGTAACAAATAAAGAAAGGCTGTGTTTACACAACCAAGATATCTGAGTCTTGTATCACCTGTTAAGTCGCAGTTCATTAACTCTGTGTAGAATTCATTAACACAGCCAAAACCAGAGCCAACTTTTCAGACATTCTTTCAATAGATGTTGATGGGAAAGAATGAATGAATGAATGAATGAATGAATGAATGAATGAATGAATGAATGAATGAATGAATGAATGATTACAAGAATGATAGCCTGGATACCAGACCTCAGCTTGGCAACAAGAATGAATGAAATGATCATGAGACTGTATGATCACAAGAATCATCAAAAGAATGAATGAATAAATACTTAAAAGTATGATCCCAATAAACCATTTATTACACAGTCCTTTTAAAAAAGGACTGTGTACTTTTCTTATTGGCTATTAGAATAACCCCTTGGGACCATCCTTCCATGTATATACTATATAGAGCAACAATAGGTATCATACTTCATGCAGTATTCAAACTAAGTAGCGGGTAGGAATGGCTTTATATAAAGTGAGCTTTTTACGGGCAACATTTCCATATAATTTGATAAACTCTTTGCATGAGACAGTAAAAAAGATGCCCATTATGTTGGGACCTCTTGGGACATTCTGTTAGAAGAGGAAACTTCAGAATAAAACCACAGCATTCCTTTTGTTAGGTAAAATTTATGATCAAGAGAAAACTATATCCTCATTTAAATTGTGCATTTCAATAAACCATTCTACACAATGTGACTAAACAAAGACACTTGTGTCTTTCTGTAAAAACCATGTGCCTATCGGAGATGTCCCGAACCCAAACAACATATCCAATACAGCCAAGATTACAATTTCTATCACAAAACATAACATTTATAATCTGAAATAAGCCATCTTTTTGTTGACAGGAATTTCATTTCAATACCTACAGAAAACTCTAGCATCACACCAGGTAGTTTTTAGAGGGTCCTTTTTATAAATTACAACTCGAAGTCATACACGTTCAAACCGATACTAAGGCAGTACCTACATGTAGACAAGCCGTTTCTAAGAAACAATTCTAAGTTTCCGAGCAGACAATACGTCCGTCTGTCATTTGTGCCCCTTGACTACACCTGGATTGGCGGCAAACATGTTCCAGTAGACAACAGTGCTTTGTCCTCACCCCATGTTTTCTTGTTATTGTACCTGGGAGTCAACTTCCTCTCAATGACAGCACAAAAACACCTGAACTATTTAGGATGAAACTCAACACTGTCATTCAAAACCTGACATACTTTTTTTGAGGGGGGGGGGCACAGAAATGAACTTAGAACTAGTACATTTGGATATGCTGGACAAAATCTGGAATTTTTTAAAATAAGGAGGTTCAATGGTATCTATAGTTGGTAAAATCATTTAGCTGAAAAGTCAAAGACAATTCAACAACTTGCACTCAAATCTGCACAAAAGAAAACTTTGACGGGGTGGGGGGGCAATCAAGATACATGTCGTCTCTGGTATGTCTTAATATTTTCTTGAACAATCGTCTCTGCATCTTAGAAACCTGTGTTTTCTTTTTCCTTGCCAGGCGTCATGACCGACAAATTGTGCAAACTTCATTGTACAAACTTCATGCCCACAGCGTTGAAAGATTTTTCACGCTAAATTAACTTTCACAATTTCTGTGAGACTCTGGGCGCCTCTAGTTACATCTGTTGGTTGTCAAAATGCCAGAGCTCATTATTCGCTATACACCTGTTCAAAAAGCCCTGGCTATGAAGCACTTTGGCTTTGGGAGACTAGTACAATTGTTGTTTTACGTCTGTAATCTGGAAACAAAAAACAATGAAATTATGATACCTGGCTTAAAAGGTAGACTTATAACACAAGTCCTTCGTACGTGACTTTATAATTGTTTGTCATACAGAAGTGGCCTTGAGAAGATTCTATATACATAAGGCATGACGGTGTCGATTTACGCACAGATTTTTCGATAGTGTTTTGGAAAGGAAAAGGTTGGGACACACCTGTCTGTTTCAGGTAGACTTCCTGGGTAAGAACAAGCAGAGACAATAGATCTGTATTTTCTTCTCCCTAATGCTCTTCCACAATATCCTTATGTGTCCTATCAAACATCTTTTCAACTCGGCACAAAGGCATTCAATCTTACATTTTAGGCGATATTTCAAATCTTGATAGTGAATAATCGCAGCCATACCCTGGACAGCACATTGGAGAACCCACCAATTTTTTGGTGGTAAAAGTAGGGATTTGTTCCATTGTTCATTGATAAATACATGTTCCTAATGCAAGGTGTATGAACTTACTACCCACAAATTGTACAGGTATGCTATGCTATGTGTCAGTACTGTACACGACTTACATGTATATTACAATTCAGATTCAAATCCTCATGGTTACAGTCTCACATACACAATAGTTAGATTTCCCCCACCATATCAACATTACAAGGTACTGGGAGTTAAGTTACAGGTTGTACAAGCCATCTATAGAGGTGGTCTTACACACAGGATGTTACAATAGTGTTGGTCAGCAACATTTGTTTTTATGGCCTATACCACAACAGAACAATACCGTACAGGAAGTGATAGACGTCTATTTATCCTACACTTCCTCTCATTGGAAGGAAACAAAGACGGGGGTCCTATGGATCAGGGAGGACATTGTTTTCTGGTGGTCCAGTTGATATCCTGTGGCCGCACACATTGGGAAGTAACCACTGTGACCACAAGAAAGGTCAGTTTGTGGACAAAAATTGGGAGGTCCCACTTACGATTCCAATAGACTTCCTGTCAATAGACTGAACAGAGTAGAGTTGGTGGTGAATACACTTCCTTGACCTGTATTATGTCCAGTCAGGTAGAGCTGTTTGGAACAGTCAGGTAGAGCTGTTTGGAACAGTCAGGTAGAGCTGTTTGGAACAGTCAGGTAGAGCTGTTTGGAACAGTCAGGTAGAGCTGTTTGGAACAGTCAGGTAGAGCTGTTTGGAACAGTCAGGTAGAGCTGTTTGGAACAGTCAGGTAGAGCTGTTTGGAACAGTCAGGTAGAGCTGTTTGGAACAGTCAGGTAGAGCTGTTTGAAAGTCAAGTGGACCTGTCGTTTAAAAGTCAGTGACTGTGTGATTGTGAGCTTTTCGAAGGGTGCAGATTTTTCTCCCTTGAAAGGTATGATAGTTATGGACTCTTTGAATCTGTTCCATCAATCTTTTTTCAAATTCTTAATTGTTGAACATTGTACTGAACCCCCCAAAAGTTATTTGTACAGTTTGCCCTTGTTGGTGTTCATTATGTCATTGACTTCAAAGAAGTAATTCTTATGTAATACACCTTTGTACCTGTAATTTTTCCAGTAGTTATGTGCTGTCCACCCCAGTTGACACTAAGTCCCAAGAGGGTTGAAACAATGTTGTTATCTGTCCCCAAATCTACCAGCGAAGGTTACCACGATAATGGGCAAATGAGCCTTAATTCCCGTCTCTTCTTCTGCACGCCACGTGATCCCGTCCCGCTGATTTCGCTAATGCTGCCGTCTAAACCTGTCGCCTCGCGTCTGGCTACTTGTGGCTTTCCCGCGGTCAGCACGAATTGCATTTGCATTATTAAGTGGGCGCTGACAGCGACTGCCCCTCCACATTTGCGTCGATCCTGCAATAGCGTGGGATGCCATACTTCGCTTAATGTACCACGAGAGGACTCTGGGGACGCGGGATGGCGCCGCCATGGCTGTGGCCAGAAGAACACGGTCTAAATGACTAAGACCATAAGCATCTTCCTCATCGATAACGACAAAATTGATACGGTTTTTTACTAAAGAGAAGTCGCAGCGTACGTCTACATGGCGTCCACTTTCCTCGGACTAAGACTCCGTCTAATTCCGTCTGAGCGATGTCTGTGATTCGCTGACGTCAGGGCTTTAATCAAACAGGGCTAATACCCACATTAACGCGGTTATGTTGTCGTGGCGTGTGCGGGAAGAAAATGGCCCACTCAGAGACAGGTAGGGTTACAGTCGCACCTGTGTACCACGATAAAATGCGCTGTTGATACGTTTAAATTGTCGTCACATGGCGCCTTTGTTAATGCATTATTGAGATATTTCCCATTCCTTTCCTTATGTCATAGACAAAAGTGAAGGGAGATCAACACTATGCCTCTCAAAACATTTTGTTGTTAACTCAAAAGACTAAATAAAGACCATCTAATTTTTATTTGCCCTAATAAAAACAGGAATTTTGTTTTCCAATGTCTACAGTTAACGCCAGGTTAGTTTTAATATATGGACTGCTATTATACTACTGCTATTGCTTTTGGTGGCATTAAAAGTTGCTTGTACAATATTTTCCCTCTTGCCACCTTTTCTGTTTTTTTACTGAACATACCTTGAAGTCCTAGAATGTGAACTTTTAAGACTTTTCTATAAAAATAAATGTTTTATCTTGCAATAGGCTTATCATCCTGGTGGAATTTTCTGTAATATAAACACAGTTCCTAAAGAGCTAAAAGCCTCCTATGTTTGACACAACCAGCGAAATCCCCGCCTTAATGACAAATTGTCCGGTTTGATCCGCCCTGTGACAGTGGAGGTTATTGATGAGCCGTCTGCGGCTGTAAGTACCACTAATGAAGCAGGATTACCCACCCTAAGGTGGCCCTAACAACCCGGCAATCCCCCGGCTAAACGTTGTGATTATCCCACTCATCAGCCGCTTGTCTTTGGGTAATCAGACAGGTCGCCAATGTCATTCTCTTTCAAAACTTCTCCTGACATATTTTCAGACAAAAAAAGTTACAACTGTCAATTTCCCATTATATTTCCCAGTCTATTTCCTTACAATATTTCGAATTTCTTCCCAGTGTCTCAACTGAATTTTAGTAAGTATAATTGTGTTTAATGATATGATGAGACACATTAAACTCAATCTCACATTGACAAAATGTGGTTATAATTTTGATGTATTACAATGTAGACAATGAGATCTTGATAAGACTCTGTTTAAAATGTCAGGAAAAATCCTTTACTGCGCATATGTCACCTGGCCATATACCTGTTCCGTACGAACAATCCGATACTTAACGGTGACATATCTCCACAAGCAGGGCCAATAACAGCAGACATATGCCAGTGCTTCTACCTGTCAGCTCCGATATTTGTTCCAGTTGATATCGACCTGAAGGAAGGGGGCAAAAGGACCTTCCACCCATGCTGGGCTATTAAATGCACATTCAATTATAGCTTTAATCTCCAGCTGAGCAGGTCGCGGACATGGTAGCGCCACAGGCTCTCCGCACTGGTGCCGCTCGTTGTAACACGATGCTCCCGCGGTGCCACCCCGCGTCCCTCGCCACTCGCCGAGTCCCCTGGGGTTGGGCAATTAATTTCCCAGGTTATCCTCCTGGGGCCTGGGGTAAACCCTGCCATGCATGTCATATATCTGTCAATACAAACTTGCCACGACTGCGAAAGGACAGCTCTTCTTTTCTGTCTCTTACAGTTCACGACGTAGCGGGTGTCGCTAACCCGGGAGCCGGCTGTGCGAGGAAGGGCGTGCAAAGTTTCAAGGACGTGCGTGACATCATCCCTTTTCCTGTACGTACATACGTGTTTTCTTCCTTTTATTTGACGTAGCACTACACGAAACAACTTCCTTGTGTGCAGAATCAATATTTGGTAGTTGTTCATCGAATGCACTGATCTCTTTGTGATAGCGTAATGTAATTAAGGTTGCATGCCACCCTCCTTTAAACCTAACCACGAGCAACAAGACCGTCACACGTGAGTATCGATTAGGGATACAATCTTCGCACGTCTTTTACGCGACAACTTAATTCTCTGTCAGACATCATTGTACTCCTTGTAGGTTACCATTTACAAAGAGATTTACAAATTTCGCCATCAATCTGGCATCATGTTCATTAGTGACAGGAATACAATTGTCTTATCGACTCGGGCATTTCACACCAGATTGATTCAATCAAAGGACAATAATAGTTAGAGAGATCTGTTCTGTTATTGGCAATTGTAGGTCATTCAAGGGGAGGAAAACCAGCACATTTGTGCAAAATTGTTGATCGGCAACTGTACAGATTGTGTTGATTTTTCATATGAAATATTATCTTGGAATACCTTCCTGGCATGTTACATAGAGTATTTGCTTGCAAAGTATTGTCGTCAATGTAATACAAAAGCTTATCTTCAAAATTAATCTGCTTTTCCACAAAAGAGGATCCTTTTTACCTTAAGGATTACGACCAAATTCCTGTACCTTATTTGAGACCTGCAGTTTTTATAACCAGCAAAATCTTGATTATTACATGTTGTTTGTGTTTAGTCCTTTACATTGCACACTGACTTGACCTGTGATTGTTATGGATACCATTTATCATCTGTAACAAATCACCTGTCAAACCTCATCAACTATTTAAATGTGACTCCCTCACAATATAGGTTACACAAATCTGTATGGTAAAGTGGCAAACCATATGGTGTCACTTTTCTCTTCATTTCTTTGTCCTTTTAAAGTTGTTAAGTACATGCTCTTGTGGTAGTTCATGTATAGGGAACCCATTGGTTTGAGCCATTCTTTTAAAAGTATGTTGGGTGCTGAAACGTGGGACTGACTTCCGCTGCCCTTACCAGTACTGTGAATATGTTGCAGTACAGTATCCTATCCTAGCACTAGGCTATGATGCATTCTTTACCTTGTCATCTAAAGCAAGGCTACATTGCTCACCACTAGACCACAGCACGCTACCGTTCTCACCATGTTGGTGGGATCTAAGGACTGTGGTGTGTCGCCCTTCCGGTCCATTGAGTGGACGACACCATGCCGTGACACGGTCCCCATCTGTTTTCCCGCGCCACTCCCCCGGCGCCTGGCTGATGGCGACGTCCCATTCTGTGGCATCACGACATTCGCCACTTTGCGCCCCAAGGGCTTAGCAATTACTGTCACTTTGAGGGCACTTTCGTGGTCAGGCATGCATGATCAACATCAAGAACATATAAACCTCCAAATTTGGTCAGGCCATGTTAAATTTTTCATTTGGTTTCGAGCAATTTCCTCATGAAATTTGTTGCCATAATTGCTAGTTAGCACCAAGGCATTTATGATAGGCAACTTGACACAAAGTCACTTTTATAGTTTAGATGTTCTTTTACCTGAGTGATATGTTAGCAAACTCTATCCTTCAAAATTGCACAAATAAAATATATTTTCCAATACAAGTCCTGTATAAGTCAATGTATCACAACTTGTGAACTGCAATACAGTAAAATGGCACTTCATATTATGATCAAAAATTTCAGAAAAGGCATCAACCATAGGAATGTTAAGCTCATATGCTATTAGGCCAAAGGTTATCCTTTCCAGAATACAATCAAAACTTTCCAGAAAATTAAGTTTTTCCAGGCACCAGCCTTGAACAAAATGGGCAGCCTCAGGGCCTGAAACAGGTTGCTCCCACTGGAGCATCTTGGGAAACAGGAAAATGTCCTCCATTAAGGATTTTGACGGGCAGCATCTGACATGCCATTATCAACCTCCTACTTACTTAAACAGCGTAGGCCATTTAGCTTCGAGCCTGCTACTGGCAACCGCAGCCTTGGCACGAAACCTACGCTATAATCTGTCCCAGCCATTAACCAATTACACGGAAGTGCGTGTTCCCCTACACGTGTTAAAAACCCGCTAAGTGTTGTTGAAGTCATTTTCCTCCCGACCACAAGCCGCTGATGACAAAATAAGTGGATTTGAATATCAGGGCTCAGGGTAAAAATAAAAAGTGAGCAAACTGAGGAAGACTGCGACTCCATCGCATAGGAATCTCTCCCAGCCATGGAGACAGCACCTGAAAATAGCCAGGCAGGCGGGATTGGCGACCTCCACGACCTTTTAAATGCTCATGTGAGCGTGTAAATGGTTTCCCACAGATGGAAACTTGAGCAGCTCTTCCACATCTCCTCCCTCCTCTAACAGACAGGTGGGTATGGGAGAGTTCCTCTAACAAGGTACCACAACATGACGACAAACCCCCCCCCCCTCTCCCGACAGGAAAACCCCTCTGCTGTGGCTACCCCGGCGCTGTGGGGAAAAATCTGAGCCCACAACGTGTGCTGTGGTTAAACAAAGGGGGATGCTTGGGTGCCAGGGAAGCTGCTCAACTGAAAAACAGGAAGTGGGGAAAAACCACAAAAATTTGGTCAATGGACCCCACGCTCATTATCTATGCAAGCCCCCTCCCCCTTGTGGCTTCCCTCCCTCCGTTCGCCACCTCTGACTCGCTCTCCATCCATGTAGGAATGTTTGCCCTGTGACATCACGCATGCTAATGACCCCACAAGCGTCCCCGGTACCCATCCTCCAGCTGGTTTGGTGCTGGCATGCTCTACAACCCCTACTCCGATGGTACAGCACTAGACTGTTGGCAAGGTTGCAGGGACCCATCCCAGCCAGAGCGCCACTTTGCGATTGGAGTCAGGCCAGACTTTTCCCTACCTATTATCTTTTGTGGTCAAGGTGAGGACGAGAGATGCGCTGCAGACTGCCCGAACAAAAGGTAACCACAAGAACCCTCCATTTTTCGTAATCGTTGACGGGGCCTGTTTTCCGACCACGGCAGCCACCTCGGCACACCGGCTGGGTTACATGTTGTTGTTGTATCCCACCTAATTTTTGTGGTTTGAGGAGGAAGCTCCCCGATCATGTTGGTCCACAAACTTGGGGAGGAAACTCTGGCTTAGCCTCCTATGGTCGTTTTCAGGGTACTTTTTCGAAGTCTTTTGTCGATTTGGAAGGAGGAAAGCCTTATCGTGGTAAGAGCCATTTTGCCCGACCACAAGTCTGAGCAACCTCGCCGAAGCGATAATCAGGATGGTTAAGAGGAATTTTTCAGCAGTCGAACTGGTTTTTCTCCCAAAGATTAGTCATTTTGTGGTCTGAAATAGCTCCATTGCCAAGAGTTGTGGCTCTTTTGTTCATTTTGAGGGTTTTCTAGCAGGAAAACCTACATTTTGTCGGTGGAGAGCAGCGAAAGTTGCGGGGCGCGGTGCACAGTGCAGGAAGTTTACCGTTCTCGCCAACATGGCGGAGAAGTTAAGTGAATGATTCCAGGGAGCAGAAATCCATAGTCATAAGTCACCATCTGATAATATTTGTGACAAACCTTTTATTTTACTCAACATACAAACATGCAACACGAAACAACAGTTTTTTTCATAGGATCTTTTAGATTTGAACGTTTTGAGTCAAGTCAAATATCACAAACAAATCAGGTTCGTTCCATCCTCTTTTTAGACTGATACTTTTTTTGGATTGCGTTGATCTGTCTATATTGTACATCTCAATATCCAAACTAAACCTGGACTGCATTTCCATTACAAGTTGGAATGTTGTATCATTGCTTTGCACTGCTCCCATGTATAGTCTATATTGTACTTGTTTCCCTATGAGTACAGTATGACCTACTGACACAGATTTATGTAGTTATGAGATCCACATGAAAAAATGACTATCTACATTGTCTTTGTTGACATCATGCACTGTTACATTGTTATTTTTCCTGCTCTTGTAAGTCTATCTGTAAGTAACTTAACAATCACTGAATCAGAAATCTGCTATGTAACTACTGCAGTTTGTACTGTAGAATATGTTTTCAACATACCAGCCATCATATTCAATGAATTTGTGAGGATTATGTTTTTCAACTTGCATGTTCGTCCTAAGCTATCACAATGCCATTAATCTTTAATTGTTTGGTTAAGCTCAGATACTAACAGATGTAATGGCAAGGTTCTACGATAATTATATCTTACCCAACCACCCGCTTACCCACACTAACCGCTACACTTTTGCCATATCTTCTATCCTTCTACCCTTTTCGTTTGCAATCTCGGTTGATAAATAAACTCTCCTGTTTTTCCACAAACCAAATTGTCGCCCTGCCTGTGTGGTCAGCGCCCCTCGTGCCAAACCACAGGACGGAGTTTGGCCATCTGTGATTGCTGCCAGTTGCCTCGTGGGCTGGCCTTGTGTCCCCACCGCCTGCTGTCAGACCTTGTGACCACCACCCAACCACACGCATATCATTTACATATAGAGTAAGGCTTCTTGGAATCCCAGGGAAAGACCTGCCCATATAAGCAAGGCACGGGGACTTCCTATCCGTCAAGCCTTGTGCTTTCATCCGTGAAACCTACACCTATTTTGTGATGCCGCTCTAGCGTTTAGCCACAACCAACAGGATAAGTTTACCTCCCCGTCACTCGTACAAAAGGAAACTACCAAAAGGGAAAAAGAGCCCTTAAATCCGGGGGTTATTCGATGGTTTCCTCAAAAGATAGCCTGGTATCCGAAATAGTTATCCGTCTTTAGTTATCATAATCCTCCTGGTGGGATGTATACTATTCTCTCTTTTATGTTTTTTTCCTCTTCAATAACTGTTGCTGTGTTACGATATTGGTTTAGAATAGAGTATTACACTGTTAACAGAGATCCTCTGGTAAGCCAAAGGCCTCACAAAAAGGAAAATGTTTCTGTTGAGAACCATGAAAAACATGAAAATGTTGACATGAAAATGTTGACATGATAGATTGGAACAGTTACTTTTCTCTGTTATAACTTAAACACCAGCCAGGAAAAAGTCTGCATTTCTTTGTTTTTAGTGTATACAAGAGAAAATGGAGTTAATGTTCCTTTAAGTTTTTCTTGTGAAGTTGCTAAATTGACAAAACAACAAGACTCTTTTCCTTCGAGTGAATTTTCTCACTTGTATCTTTACTATTTTTTCAACCATGGATGAAAGGAATGGCATCTCTTTAAAAATTTTGAAAACATCTGATCCTCACGTTAACAAATTAAAATTAGTAAGTGTAGTCGGGTAGGTGGGAAATCGATAAATAAAAAAACTGTCTATACAAAATGTAGCTGCCCACCTGATGCTGAAAGAGAATTTGCAGTCCGTTTTCAAGTACAATGGCAGAATATAAAAGCAAAAAAAATTGAACATTTTGATTACAGAAAATTACCACATTTCAAACTAGTATCTAATGTGGTGGTTGCGCAAACCCACTAACACATGGGTCACTAACCTCACATTTGTAGCCAGTACTGAGATTATCATGTTAATAGTTTTTACTTAAGATCTAATAAAAGCAAACTACCAATCTCATTCATTTACTTCAACCCACATTCACCCCAAGCATCAGGTGGTAACAGACAACAGCATCTCAAAAAAAAAATTGATATAACAAGATAAATGTAAATTGGTATTAGAATAATCTGATTCCAAGTTGATAAAAGATGTATTTATCTACTTTTTTTCGAATATGCTCTGAAAAAACATTTTGTGCAAAAGATTACATCAATCAATGTATAAATGATTTCTAAAGAAGGTGTACTTCAGAAAGGTATCATTATCCTATAATTCCTTTCCCGGCCGGTTGGTGTGTAGGATGCTGATGTTTGGTGTTAGGAATGTCCCAGTTCCATATGGAGACTGTCACAGACCAGGCTCCTCTCCTTATTTTATCTGACTGTGGGGATGACTCACTCTTCCTAAAAATATTTGTTGTGGTCGCAGCTGAGGCCGCCACTGGCTACCACCTTCACAGGACGCCTGGAGTGGGCTGCCCGATATCAATTTGAAAGGTTATATGAAACCGTGATAATTGTTTATTATTTAGGCCATGTTGATTTGATCATATGGATGACATCCTCGCGCTTATCAATTTGTGACCATTTCCAAAAATAAAAAAAAGTTTTCAACCATGCTTTAAATCGTACAAAGTAGCTGCAAAAGGAGCAAATATAGGCTATAGATAAAGAAATTATATTGGAAAGCATATGCTAATGTCAACGTCAATTCTGAGGTCAAAGAAGAAGATGTGAAACAACAAAAATGAAGAATCTTTTGTTTGATATTCTATCCCATGTGTTTGATCATTTGTTAAACCTTCAACCTACTCAGATTTCATAATGAAGGCAACTTTTTTGGGCTTAACTTTTTTTATTCACACGCTCACATCAGTTTTGGAGTTCCCAGATGATGTCATCCAGATGATCCATCCAAGTTTACAACTAAGCCTGAGATGCTTTTTAGATCTTGAAAAGACAACACTACACATACAGCATTAAAATGGCAATGGGAGAAGCATGTATTACAATTTACATGCATCTAAACAACCCATTAAGATTGACCTACAGACACATAAAAAGAGCCACCGTTTCCGCTTTGGTTATCAATTATCACACCACATCAATTATATTTCATGAGGGGTGGAACTGACTTGGAAAGAATGTAGAAAATGTACTTAATTGTTACACTCAAACTCTTTACAACTCTTTACGAAAAATTAATGCACCGCAGTACTGTAAAAAGATATACACATCTTAAAGTGTATAAACAGTGTAAATTTGTAAATGTGACACCAAAAAGCTCCATAAAAGCATCTCTACTTACACTTAATCTTGTAACTTTTGAGATGGTTTTATTTTGGCAGCTTTTGCAGTGACCTCTCCTCCACAATTTTATGATAGAGAGAATATGGGTCTCTAAATCTAATGTCTTACAACTGTACTATAGATTTGTTTCAACTGTGAACATTGACATTGAAAACCCCTGTTTAGTTTTACCTCCTTCTACAACAAAATAAAGTTCCTGTGAAAACAAATGAGTTTACAGTACACTACTAGAATATGATTTGTCTGCAAACTTGAATTAATAGCTTCACCGTTCCTCTAGGTAAATCCTCCAGATATGGGTGTCACTTTGAACGCTTCCGCGCCCCAAATATGGAGTTTTACTTATGGATTACGTGTAATCCGACACCTCCTGTCCTAGTTACACAACTTATTTATGGCCCTGACGCTCGTAAGTAGGTTAATTGCGCGCCGAACAGACCACAATAGCTCGCAAGTAGGAAGTAACAGAGTTCTTTCACCGTCATCGCCATACCCGCTAATGTGATTTGCCAGGGCATAAATAAACTTACCATCGAGCATAATATGTGAGACCGTTTTGATCTATTCAATTGACTACACTAACTAGGTGTGTATAGGAATTGATAATTTGATACCACCTAGACAGGAAGTTGACAGGAAATTTACCTGTTGCAAAATTCAGAGCCTATTAAGCACATCTCCTGCATGTTATTCTTTCAAAAGAATAAAGTTTTACTTCTCATCTAATAGTTGCAGTTTACAGAATATATGTAAGCAATTATCCATCCGGTACAAAATGTATGCCCTACAGTAGGGGTGGGTACCGGTACAGAAAATTCAGGTCCAGGTCCGGTTCAGGTCCAAAGGATTAGGTCCAGGTCCGGACCTGAACCTGGACCTGATGCAGTATGACTCATATCAATTGTCCATTTTACTACAAAGAAATCTGTTTGGTGGAGTATTAGACTCACACTGGCGCTTTAAAATTATACAACGCTAACTGCACCGGTACGATTGGCTGTAAAACTTGGTAGAAATTATTCTAAACTCTACTCTACTTCACTCTTGTTATTTTCTTCCATCTACAAGCGCTAAAACGTGTGAATGCCTGATAAAATAATCTGTTAATTTTGTAATCAGTCCAACATTCGGTCCACCTAATTTTTTCAGGTCCGGTTTTTCTGGACCGGTCCAATACGAAAAACCGGTTTTGTACCGGTACGCTGTACCGATACCCAGCCCTACCCTACAGTAAAGGTGTTGTCATATTCATCCTTTTTGGTGTAATAAAATTTCACAGAAGGCTGTAACAGAACATAGCCTGGTATCTAAATCTATTGTACTATTTTTTTGTAGCTCGGGAGTCTCTTCTGTCCTCCCTTATTTGCGGAAAGGACAGAAGAGACTCGGAAGCTAGAAAATGTTGGGATAACACTACAACTTAGTACAAGGCCAAACAGAACAAACTGCTGACAAGGATCTAAAACAGTCTTTTCCCTGACAAGACAATTGAGTTTTTAGCCCTCAGTTTGCGATCGTACAATGATTGTATGACAAATAAGACCAAAACATTTTGTAGAGTCTATGCCTCAGAATGCAAAAACTTTGTTACACAGCAGCCACAATAGTTTTTGTCATCAAAATATTTTTAAAATCCAGATATATGTTCCTACACAATAGACTTAGCAATTTATTTCAAAACAAAGAAAAACAAACATCCTTTGTCCATCTCTATTATTTTATTCATGGAGACGTAATGCACTGTTCCAGCAAAGTGCACAAGACACAGATAACTAATAGCCACTCTCCAGTGACAGCTCTTTCACCCTCCAAACTCTGACATAAACCAGCTTGTCAGTTTTAAAAAAGGCATACAATAAAACTAACAACCCATGACAGATCCCAAACTAAACCATTTGTATACAGGCCCATCCAGCCATGTAAAACCCTCTTTAGCCACCTCACGGAAAAAACCTCCGCGAGAGAATCCAGACCGCCATCTGCACGACAATAAGTGAAAAGCCTTAATCCCCAGAGCGTGATATCACTCACTATTACCACAACTCACCATCATAAAAACCCCTCGTGTTTGAAAAGTGACATCTTTCGAGCCATTGGCCCCTTTGTTTCCCGTAATCGATGATGTATCCCCGCCATTCCTTAATTAGATCGTGTGTAAGCAATTATTGTCGAGCTTGTGTCCATCACAAAGGGTGACATGATTACGCCATGTCCTTTGTCCGGTAATTCTTTGATGCGTGATGCCGATTACACGACAAGGGAACGTCGTGCAACTCCGCAAATCGTACCAGCACGATTCGCACAATGGAAAAGATCTATCCATTACTACAAACAGCTTTTATCATGTAAAGTTCGATGAAGGTCAACTGTATTAGTTTTAGAAAACAAAAGAGCAAGATAGCTTATTTACAATTGCTTTCCCACTTGAGACATCATGTTAAATCAATGCCAATATCAAATCTCAACAAAGAGATACAAAAAAAGGGGTGTCTTTGATTGTATTTTTAATTTGGAATTCTAAAGTGGAGAAAGAATAGCAGAGTGAAAAGTCATCTGGTATTAAGAGATATTGTATCTTGCCAGGCCATATCCAAACTTGAAGAAAGGAATTTCTTGAAAGATAACAGGATCGTATATAGATAACACCTAACATACTGAACATGAAAGCCTATGAGGTATTTATCCTTATCAAGCATTTTTCTAAACTGTTGTCAAGGTTGAATCATTCCTTAGTTAAAGGTATGTCTGATATCTCAATGACCTACATTATAATCTAGACCATTGTATGAGTCACTCCCTACAAAGACAACTGTGCAGGGCCCCATTGGTAATCAGTGTCATTTGCAACTGTTTATCATTCACATAAACTGAATTATTGTATTCTTTTTATCAGATATGATTTTTTTTAAATTTTGTCATCCAAAGATATTACTACAGGTGGTAGAAAGTCAACATCCTTTCTTCTATCACTAAAAGTAAAATCTATCATTTTGCTCCTTTTTCAGGTTATAAATTTTGCCAACAAAGCAATAATCTTAATCAATACATGTGACCTTAAGTCTTTTAGACTTTCAAACACCATTTCTCATGTTCATCCCTAGTTTTGCTGTTCTTTGCTCAGCTTTCAACAGGGGGAGCTTTTCAACCA
Organism: Branchiostoma floridae; assembly: GCF_000003815.2. Lineage (NCBI taxonomy): Eukaryota > Metazoa > Chordata > Leptocardii > Amphioxiformes > Branchiostomatidae > Branchiostoma > Branchiostoma floridae. Next base: position 14,519,193 of record NC_049987.1, on the reverse strand, counting down.
ATAGGGACCACCTGTGACAGCATGGTCAATGAGGGTACAGGTGCCGAAACTAGATTTGTGAAAGCCTGTCTTTAGATCATAAAGGTCCAGCTGCTAATGATGGCTGTATCCATCTAACACGCTAATTACTTCAATACTAATTGGACTGATCCACACAAAGTGAGCATCTACATAGCCTGTGTTAGACCCATGGAAGTGGATGACTTTAATTTGGTCTGACATTCAAAGCGTTTTGCATGACGGTATCTGTGTCAGGCTGTTATCTTTGTTGGGTCGGGGCGCTTTGTCCATTATCTTTACATCCAGACAGACAGATCAGCGCTCAATTGTGAGACAAAGGAAAGTGTGAAGCTAAATTCCGGGTATCACTCATGTTGCATCACAACTAAGCCCTGATCAAGGACAAAATCTCACCAATCCGTTCCCACGGGGAAACGTGCGCCAACCGGGGAGCGGGGCGACGACGGCTTTAACGAAAATCAAAAATGTCAGCTGCCTGTCTTGTTCCGTGTGAGCTCGCGATCACGCGTACCGGACACATCTTCCCCGATACGTCAAAGCGCCCAAGCTCCCCCGCCCTGTGGACGACTCACATGGAGAGGATTTACACCATCGTACCTTTTATTACATCCTCCATTGTCAGCTAAATCTGTGCAAGTAGACGAGAAGTTGCAAGGAAACAAAGGGTCTGGACTACGCTGTATAGGGAGGAGACAATAGCAGCAGGTAAATGGTACCGTGACTCTGCGCGGTGTAAAGGTAAGGGCCCACGTCTGCGGCTTTAATCCCGAGCAGGGCCGGAGACAATAACCTGTGGTGGTCCATCCCGGCAGGTGCCGCATAATTAGTGGTGGGTTCTCCACCTCACACCGCCCACTGCCACCTCGCAGTCAGCCAATCTCCGTCTCCACAGCTGATCCCGTTATTTTTCTTCCCTTGCACTTGTAGTGTCTGAGCGCCTGAGGGGAGCCTTCACTCTAATACCATGTTGGAGGTGTACCGTTGGCAGGCCTTTGACTTGGATCCCTTTCGTAGTAAGTCAATCCTCAGTTTACTTTTGATTCCTCCCCCGGTTAGTAAGCCGCTTTATGCAACGTATCATAAGTGTCCAGGGTTGCAGGCTAAAATTCATGTATATACATTGCAAACCTACAGAAAGAGTGTGTGTATATCATTTACTGCAAGATAAAAAATGCATGCATACTGCTTTGTGCTGATGGACAGCTCGAATGCAAAAGGTGAGTTGATTGCATTTATTTCTGACCTGTCTCATGTATTGGGAACTGCTGGTATTGCAGAGCAAATTGGATGCTCAAGATGTTACCAAATTGCAGACAGAAATGTCCTGGGGGGGTATGTATTGAGCAGCATGTGTTCTGTTGCAACACACCTTGCAGCTTCTACAGAAAGAGCTAAAGCCTGCAATGACAACATGTTACCTGTGTAATGAATTGCCAATTAGGGCTTTCTGCGGCGGGCTTTGATGTGCCTAAGAGGCGTGAGACACGGTGTGCTTGAGCTTATTTGTGTGAATGAAGAGTTCCTAAATCCTGTATTGAATTAAGCTATGCACGGCTGCAGGCACGATGCACTTTTCAACGTGTACAGTATTAAATGCACATTAAGGGTTTATTGCATTGCCAAGTATACCCGTTGCAAGCATTTTGAGCTGCAGAAAATCGACTATGCTTTAAATAAATGGTGAAATTTGTTGCCACCAACAACAGCTATACCTGACCCATGTGGGGGCGTGTGCCGCTTATCCAACGTCAGATCTGCCGCCGACCGGTAAACAAAGCGCTGACGCCAATAGCCATGCCACGACAACCGCTAAAACCCGCGGCGTAACTTCATTACCCAACGTTCCCACATTTCTTTAAAAACAGGCGAGAGAGGTAAAGGCGCCGCCGATTCGCTGGGAGGGGGCTTTTGTTTCACCTGCTTATCCTCCATTTCAAAACAAACAACAATTGTTACGGAAGCTGTTAAGTGCTTACAGGGCGCTGCCTGAATGAGCTGAATAGGCTATTAGAGAACAGCGCCTGTCTCACCTAACAACCTGACCACCACACCGTATCAAGAGTCAATTCACAAGCCCCTGGCACGCCAGGTGTTTCGAGGAATAACATGGGGGCGGTCGTGCCCACAAATTTACCTGAACCAATGAATGGAAAATAAGAAGAAACATGACACTGGTCAGCCCTCCTGTCATGTTAGAACTAATGAACCTTACAGGAAGGAACCTCTCACTACAGGTAACAGAACGGGACTCTGCGCAAATAGAGAAACGAATTGAAAGCATTCAAGATATGTTGTGCCGGAAACAGGAGTGTATTTAGAAGTTGTTACCATGCAGAACCAGTATTTGAAGAGCTAACACGGAGGTGTATTGACAGGTTTACTTGTACATGGTCTATGTTATCTTGTTTTTGGAACATAATTTGAAAAGCATCACTCATTTTACAAATTACAGGACAAAACACTACTTCAAGACTGAGTGAAAAACATAAATACAACTACTTTAACTACAATGAGTAGTCATCATCATGGCTCTGCTTCGCTAACGAAGATCGTCTAGGGATAACAATAAGAATAACAAGTAAACTATGTACATGTTGAATACAAATTAAAGAAGCTCATTTTTAGAGCTCATTATCATTTAGTAAGTTCCACACCATTTTATGTATGTGTTTGAGAGACAGTGGTACAAAATATACTTGACACTTAATCAAGAAATTGATATTGCTCCTTTATGAAAGCAATTTTGGAGTATTGCAGGTTTTGACATATGTATTCGAATCGAATGGGTCATACTTTTGGGACATTTTCCTTCATCTTTTTTTACTACAACTGTACAAGTAAAACTTACCACCCCAAGCACCCGATTAAAACTTATTAGGCATAAAGTACAAAAGGCAAAAACTTCCTCTCATTCAACTTTCAAACTACAGAACTTGACTGTCCATGTTTATTTTTAAAGTCAGTATAGTTGCCTCTAAACAGTAATTTTGAAGAGCTGCTTTCCAAAATGCAAATATTTTAGATAGAAATCACTTTACAAAAGCTATAATTACAAAATGTTTTAGACAACCACCTATGGCAAAAAAGAGGAAGAAAAAGATTTTGCTGATAAGTAACAGACCTCCCACACTGCTTGGTTCACAAAAGGCAAGGGCTTTTCTAGAACTCTGGTCCTGATCTTTGTCTACTGTGCTAATCAATTTTCTCACACATTTCAACAATGTGGTCAGAATTCCTCTCTCTCTATGTGGCTGGGGTGAGCCACCCACGCGACTTTTTCACAGAGAAAAATTCTACTCCCTGGACAATACACAAGAACTGGGTCAAACTGGAGCTGGGTGGGGCGGACTGATCAACAAACTATCCCATGTCAATTACCTCTGATCTCCTGACAACTGCACAAAGAGTGGACATACCAATGGCATTCCTCGGCCTGCCCCTACACAATAGGCACGTCAGGTGTTTTTCACTTGTTTACGCCTAGCGCGCCCCGGACAGTGGAAAAACATCTCGCATACCTAGCACTTAGGCATGACAAGATTGGTGTCACAAGGACAGGCCGGTGAGTCCTATTTAAATAGCTACGAATACGAACTTTGACCAAATTAGAATTGCTAAATGAGAGATTGACTGTATTAACATTCCTATCAACTATGTAGCACTTTTGTCGTCTGATTCAAACAGAACGTAAGCTGATTTTCGATGATTTGTTAACTTTTAATACCAACATTTAGCGAAGGGTGTGGTGGTTGGTTAGACTACTCCATTTTTCATGTTGACGCCACATAAATACCAGTACTACACTATTATGTACTCACCACAAAGAATAGGGCTACTTATGAAACTTAGACGACCACAACTACTTGTGTGTTCTGTAACTTACATTTAGTTTAACAAAAACCTAACAGTCTACAATAGCTGTAAAAGTTCGTCGATGTAGGTTAGACATCCAGGTAATAAGGTACGCCAAAAATAGTTACTCAAGCAACTGGATATGGTTTTGAAACGGTCAGACGTTTCGGATAGAATCCACTATCCTTCGTCAGTGACACTGAAGAGATCTGGAAGAAACAGGTCTTTTATACTCTAACTATGAATGAAGACAATTTCAGCTGTAAATGTTGTGTAAAGTACTATTCGGTCATGACACATTGCCAGAATACTTGGCATACTTTTAAAGACACCAACAAAAAGTAATGGAGAACATATGAAGATGAAAAAGTATATTGAGACACATACATCATAAGTTGTATCTCGGCAGTAAACCACGACTTGGGTGCAACTTTCCCGCTAGGTGGAGCGCTTGTTGGTGTTTGTCCTATGGGACTTTCAGTTGGTACGTTCACCTACGTCAAAAACGGAAATGTACATAGAAACCAAGTCAGGGCATGTTTTGGGAAAAATTATAACACGTCAAACGTTCTAGTAATTTCTACAGGTGTTATCGTAAATACGCTTGTTGCCATGACCCACAAACTAGCAAACAGGAAATAGGTCGGCACTTTGAAGTTACTGTTTGGATTACTAAAGGCGAGTCCCGACAATAGAACGTGTACAGTTAGAGATTTGTCAAAGCAGAACAGGACATACGAGCGCCTTTCAATCATACGCCTACGCACATCAGTCATGTGGTCGCAGCTGGGCGAAAACTAGCTCCAAAGGAACGGTATATTACATAATACCGTTCCTTTGGAGCTAGGCGAAAACAAGTCTGTACGTGAATCAGCAAAACACGGGGGGTCGCGGCTGTTCTACGGGCCTTACCTTACTCTCGGTCGGTGTCGAAGCCTCCTTGGGCTTCTCCGACTTTTTCTTGGACTTCGGTTTCGTCATGTTAGCTTGGGAAAGTGTCTACGGAGGTAAAATTGTCAAATGAAAGGAAAATTGTCAACTAAAGTCCGCCATCTTGGCGATTTGGTCCCTACTGCGCATGTCAAGAGGTCAAAGAACTCCCATGACACATCCAAGACCACCATGGTGATTTCAAATTACCTACTTAGAGACTGGAAACTGTTGGTGTGTCAAAACTTACAATATTTCGTCCATAAAATACATAAACAATACTCAATACTATGAATGACAAAATCATTGAGGATTTGACTGTTCCAAAACTAAGAATACATCAATAACCTTGTTGGAAAAAGATAAATATGATACACCTATGGGGTCATGAAATGGAAGTGACCAATGGACGGGGGTGGCTGACCTGTGTGTGAACAATTTTGTGAACATGGTTATTTTTCTGTGGGCGTTGGCCGTAGAATTCTTGTGGTTAGGCGGCACTTCAGATCCTTTATCCGCCAAATCGATCGTCAAACAAAACACCTTCCGGTGGTCCGAAGGGTGCGCCGAGCGCGCTGTTTGCGGGTCTTTTTGTGGGATACGTTAAGGTTGATTCAGACCAAAATTTGGTTGATTCATAAACGTTGAACAAAAGAGAACTCAGCGGAAGAATGTATCACACCTTTATCCCCACAAAACCCCAGCCCTAACCAACATGTCATGTAAGTGATTTTGAAAAATAGACCTGTATTTCAGCGGGTCACACCGTGAATTACAACGCGTGTTCCTCCTAGAATCATTTTAGCAGACGACAAATTCACCTGTTACTTCCTTGCTAAAACACTCCAATGAATCAAGTTAACATTTCCTTCACCACTTATTATGCAATTCACTAGCAAAGAATGTCTTTCATACCTTTGCATTTTATCATTGAACAAACATTATTTCTAACAACATGAAACAACAACATACATGTCCGGATATCCGACCAAAGATTGACATTGTTGCAGACGACCTTTGTAGCAAATATTAGTCGCCAAAAAATGTTTATGTAATTCGCGAGACAGGAAGAGCTCCTCGTTAATATTGTCGATTTTCTTTTTACGACTAGATATCGTGTCGGTATGAGAAAATTACACGGCATAAGAGGCTTAAAAGAATACTTTCCTTGTAATCTAAATTGCGCGGGAAAGCACATCATTGGTTTTGATAGGCTTAATTTCGCACCAGAGAAGACCGCACCGCCTCTAATCTTACACGGGAAGTTGTAGTTTTTCTGTTATTGCTCCAGAAATGTCCGCGACATGTGTATATCCTGAGGGGTAAATAGCGCCACAACAATGCGCCTCCTGGTTTCGTAGCGTGCCGCCAAACCACAAGGATCATTAAGGGTCCCTGTGACTGCAGGGAGGGTGCGCGGCCGTCGATCGTGGCTTGATTGGCGAAGCCATGCTTGGAGGCGTGCTCCCTACTACTTGCGATAAAGTGATTGGCGGTGTAACGATCTATTGATTGTTGACACGGCACGAAAAAGCCGTCAGGCCTGCTACGCAATGGGTAACAAGTCTTCCGTAACCCAACCCCAGGCAAACAACTACATTCACTGTTTGTGACCACGCGATTGACTGAATAGTGTGTGGAGTAAAGTGAGGTTGTGGGCGGCCAGCCAAGAGTCAGCACTGACACGAATTCTTGTTGCGCGAATCAGTTAGGGCTTCGAACAAAGGTTTTCCTCTCGCCCGAGGGTTCACTTCGGACCCATCTTGCCCAATTATTTAAGACATCTCGAGGAATCAGGCCAGAGCGGAAGCCTTCAGTTTGACCATATCCCCTAGAGTGAGTGACTGGGTAGTGAGTCACTGAGCTTACCCGGGAGTGGTTGGCGATTACATGCTGAACAAACTCGTTGCGCATCGTGAAATAACCGCAGCGACGGAAGCGGGCGACACTCAGACCAGTACGCACCAGAGCAGCGACAGCCCGCGCCCTTCCGCGCCTGTGGCCGCAAGCCTTGTAACCGCGACTACTCCGACTCACCCGCTTACTGACATGCTGATTCCCACCCCTTCCACCCTAGACTCCAGGCGGTTCTCGCCGTTCGCGGACCCCGGGAAGATGGGAGACCCACACCGCAAGGTGCACCCCCACTTCAAGGGAGACCGAGGCCTGGTGGACGCCTTGGCGGACCACCCTGGCGAACTAGTCCGTACAGACAGCCCCAACTTCGTCTGCTCCGTCCTACCGTCACACTGGCGCTGCAACAAAACGCTCCCCGTGCCTTTCAAGGTGGTGGCACTGGGGGACATCCCGGACGGGACACTTGTCACCGTCATGGCAGGGAACGACGAGAATTACTCGGCGGAGCTGAGGAACAACCAGGCCGTCATGAAGAACCAGGTGGCCCGATTCAACGACCTACGCTTCGTGGGACGCTCTGGACGAGGTAGGACTGTAAAAACAGACGTACATTAAGCAGTGTGAAGGCATGTTTTGTACAAAAATCCTCGTGTCCCTGTATGTAGCTTACTGGGTTTTGTAACATCATGGCTCTTGGGCAATTGGCCAAGTTTTACCACCATGAGTACACATACACACTTTGCGGGCGAAATCCAACGGACGCACCATTGTGTTTTTACCAACTTGAAGTAGTTCTTGTAATCTTTCTACGCTATCCCTTTTATGGTCACCCACAGCATACTTGGTGGCTAAAAACTCTAGACGATTAACTTCTGACATTTCGTAGTCTTACGTATGTACGAAACCACTTAGCTGTCGGTGAGGCCTTTTATTTCTCGTGTTGTGCGGGGGCAAGGCCGCGGTTTTTAATCGTGATTGCGTGTAGGAAAGACGTATTATTGGTTTCGGCGATCATGCAAGTTTCAAACCGAAGACAGTTATGCGTGGTATGTTATTAATTGTCTAGGGATAGTATAGATGATTTTGACACAACCGTATTTCTCTGTTTTTGCCGACCAAACGTGTATTGTTTATGTCTAGTCGTACGTGGTTATATACACGTACACAAGGTAGACAGTCGTGTCCTTAATAGACCTCTATGTTCTTCTAACATTCAGTAGTTAGGAATCCCGCCACTTCCTTGGAGGAAGGCATGGCTGTTGCGAAAGTCACGATCACGTGAGTTCATTGCCCCCTTGTCTCCCTCCCCACCCTTTCCAGGAAAGAGCTTCACTCTGACGATTACCGTGTTTACCAGCCCACCGCAAGTTGCCACCTACCACCGCGCCATAAAAGTCACTGTCGACGGGCCGCGAGAGCCAAGAAGTAAGTGCAGTTTTCCATTTTACTACACTCTCTTGTATAGTTTATACTCACAGTGTGGTCCACATGGCTACTACTACTGGCCAGACCACGCGGCCAGTGAATGCTAACCCGCGCTATTTTAAAGCACCGGTGGCCCAGGGTTGGGTTACTCATACCCCATGTGACTTCCTGTGCTCTCGGAGTGTTGTAGAGGGCGCCCTTACCCGGTGGTATGCGACCCGGACGTATTGTGTAAACTCAGTGGCTATGCGCCCCAGAAAGTTGAGAACTGAACTGTGGGCGATATAGGGGAACAAAACAAAACAACAACAGGTATCAGTGTAAAGAGAGACGCCCCAGAATCCCACGCGTTGACATTGAGTAACACTGCGGGTACTACAAGCTGACACGTCAAAGCCCAGTGTACTTTGTTCGTTTGTTGTCACCTTTGTCCCACGTCTACATGCAGACGGCTGGTTTTGAAAACATGTTTGTGAAGAAAGAGGCAAGGTTTCGGGGCTGGGGGGCCGCGTGCAAAGCACATGGCTTGCTAATTTGAATATAATCGCTGGGGATAGTTCACAAAACTTTTTTGCGGTCGCGTGTACTTTTAGTACTTTCACTTTTTACTGACAAAGCTATAAAATATGCTATTTTGTGGTATCGGATAAACGTTCTGTAGGACACTTTCTTTTTTCGTGCCGCGTTGTTAGATTGAAAGGCTTTCGTAATTTTGCCAGCGATAGAAATGGTTTACGGTTCTTTGGAATCAAATTATGTTCTGCGTCATCAATGAGTTTCACTCGATTCAACTTCAAAAGTGGCGACCGTTACCCGATGAAATTGGCCGTCTTGGGGGATAATTATGACGCAAAGTACAGTAACATTTCTACGTATTTATGTTGTTACACTTAGTCACGAGACACGTAAGATAGTTTTCCAAGCCAAGCTATAGTTTCCCCTTCTTTTCTTGTAAACGTGAACCTTTGCCAAGTAGCCGTTTTGTGTTTGCGTAATTCCGGCCTGGTTGGCCGTTATTCAAACTTTACTTACGTTATAACTGTTCTTTGTAAGCGATATTGTATTGTGTCTGAAAAATCCGGTCCTTTATGTTTGAAGCGGACAGGAAGAAAGAAAACACTGACGTTTTTTGCGTGTTATATTCAGATACATCGGTGATACTCTTTTGACATAGAGCCAACCTTTTCTAACGTTCTCTTATGGCTTACTGATGATTGTTTTTGTGTACATTGCTATTTTTTGCTGACCCATATGTAGTTTTCTGTGGGTGTTAACAACAACGCAAAGAATATGCTGCGGTCGGCAAGGTTTTTTTTGGCCGATATTCAGGGACGGCAGTGGCCATAAGTCAATTATTACCCCGTTGTTTTTCCCGCCAATCAGTTTAAAAATAGAGCCAGGACTTTAGAAACTGTGCATGTCAACAGTCTGACAGCCTTGTGATTGTAGCGTGATATTGTGCAGGTGCCAAGTAGAGTGACTTCGTGAAGAGACTTTAACCTTCGCCGGTGCTTTTAACAAGAAGTAGTAGCCTTGAGAGAGAGAAAAAAAAGCGGTGTGCGCCGGCCGTTGCCCTCTCGGGCGTGTGTTTTGAAGTCACCTGGCGGTATGTTTACAACTTCGGCTGCGACCAATAGATTTACTCCAAAACAAACACAAGAGGATTTGTTTGCATGCAGGCGGTTGAGCGAGCGGGGGGCATTCATTCACATGTTTACAGATTGTGTCCTCAACTCCACTCCCTTGTTGAGTGACATCTGCCCACATCGCGTCTTTTATGGTCCGCTTAGGCGACAGCGCGGTGAAATGTGTACTCTACAACTGTGAATTACTAGTGGGTAATTGTTTCGCCCTTGTTCAAATGTCAAAGAGGGTTTGAAAGTTGAAAAGACGCCCATGGCTAGTAGGTGTGAGATAGCTATTGGGGAGTGATCTTACACATAGGTGACAACAAGCTTATATAGAGTGACCCCATAGGTTATTGTTTTATGGACTTGTCTAGAGCGCCGCCCAAACGATTTCCATTCATTGTATTACTATTAGGGAATACACCTTGTGTGAGAGAATATTGTTGTATTTGGTCATGAAAACAAGGAAAATGACTTTGAAATCTAAATCTAAATAAAAAATGTATATTTGAGTTTGATATAAGAAAATAGATGTATTTTCATTTGGAACAAAAAGTTGGAATCATGGATAAAACTTACTTCTTAATATCTAGCAAAAAAATAGCAAATAAAGTAAAAGGATTTCACAATATAGGCCTAAATGTTTTTTTTCCTAATAAGGATTTCCTCAGCACAGGAACACTAAAAAAGTAAACAGATCCTTCACATTTTTCCAAGAGTAGGACTTTCAACCCAGAGCAAAGGTTACGTATACGTTTATACAAACAGTTGTACCACAAATACACACACACACACACACACACACATGTACACAGGATTGAGTAAAACACTGCAATGGACCTTTTCTGTTGATCTTTGTAAAAGAGTAAACAATCAAGTGCTTATCAAGTTTTGGATAATCTACCTATAAAGAAGTTTCTCTCTGCTGTGTCCCTGTAATAAGGCCATAACAGGGTTTTTAATGCTCTAATGCAAAACAGTCCACCATACTGTACAGGTAATAAACTTCTGGTTACAAAAACCCTTTTGGAGTCCACACATTTTGTCAGACCAGGTTGAAACTTGTCTAAAACATGTGCGAAATGTTCAACCTCTATTGTTTGACCTTGTAATCCTAAGGATTTGTTGTCAAGGACAAAGCATCCCTTATTATACCTGCTACAGGTACAGGTGCACCTGTGCCATTAAACTAAGTCATTGTTTTGTTTGTTACTTGATCCCTGCAAATTAATAGACCAAACTGCCAGCAGAAAACAAGCTGTAAAACTGAACAACTCTAACGTGTTTCAATCTCTTACACAAGGAAAAAAAAAGTACTCCGACTCCAAGTTTTTAATCTTGAATTTTTTTTCTATTTCTGTCCCCATCCCAATTAAGAGAATTGTCTGAATGAGAGAATTGTCTGTATTGTCAGACCAATGGTTGAAATGTAGTGTAATGATAAAAGGTAGGGTGCACGTGTGCTGCGGCCTTGTTGTGTGTTTAGCCCACAATAGCCCGGTTATTCCAACGACGTACCCACACCGCACGGATAATGTGTGGACGCAGCCTGCACGTGCCGACCAATGGTGGCTCTTTTGTCTCTGAACAGGTGATAAAGTTGGGTATTATTCTACCCATAATTGAAACTTCCTTTGTGCGCGGTAGGTGACAGGATTCTACTGGTGTGCAGCAATATATCTCGGACATGGTGGCTGCCGAACAGGTGTAATTGGTGCCCCTGGCCTGATTAAATGCTTCCCTACAGTAAATAGGCCCACCAAGGTGCCATTGTTCCAAGCTTTGCATAGGGGGATCTACAATAAGACTTAAAAACTGACAGATAAGCAGACTGGCCATGGCATGGTGGTCAGGGCAGCTGTACAAATGGCAGTATTCAGACAATGTAGTGTCTTTAGAACCCCCATAACTTTTTATGAGCTCAAACATAGGTGTCACTGTTACAATCATGGATCTAACAGGGGTAGTCGGTTATACTTGTATGGAGAAAGGAATATCAACTCAAATCCTCTGGAGTAGAAGCCTGGTTTTAAGACACTAAATGTTCTTAAAATTATGAGTACGCATAGGTGTCCAAAATATAAATACTCATTGCAGGTGTTGTAAACCTTCAGTGACGCCAACGCCACAAGTCAAGGCTACGATTTGCTTGTCCAAGGTGTGTCTGACAACAGATCATTACCTCAGCAGGTGGTGCAACATGCAACCTCCCAATCTACCTGTCTCAGCCCTGCCCTCACCTGTTCTTCGATAGGGGACTAATAGACCTAAGGTTTAATTAACGGTTAGCGCGTGCATTTACAGCAAAATGTCCAATGACACCATAATTAATTTCGTCCCGCGTCCTGTGACCATGAAAAGTGGCAGTTTTGAAAGAGGCATCAGTTGTCCACATTTTTTCATATCAAAAGACATAAGATGACGATGTAACTAATATCACCTGTGTTCGACAGAATACGATATGTCCTGCCCAAAATACGCTTCAAAACTGTCAGTTTTAAAAAGCTGTAGTTGTCAGTATTTCTCTGTATCGGATTACGGTAACAAGATTATTGGCTGTGCTGTTTTGTTGTCCCTCACCTGTACTCCTAACTAACATAATCCCCAGAGGGCACCAAGCTGAATAGAACAATAGAGCTGACAGAAACGCTAACATACTGTCACCTTCAGATTTAATCGTCCCAGCGTATCATCTCATTTCTGCTTGTAACTGTCACTTGTGGCCTATTGTGTGCACATTTTGACCACCTCACTAACTTTTGTCCATGCTCTATTGTCTCCCCTCTCTGTAGCCCGCTTCCATACTGGTAGCTGCCCGTATACCGACCTAGGCATGGCCTTAATAGGCAAGTCCTCTTCCACTTATTCTGTCACTGTGTCCTTTTGAAGTTGTTGTCGTCACCCTCCCTTTGTCGTTCTGTCACAGATTTTTGCCTCCTCCCTTCATTTGATACTTTTGAACTGACATATAAAATATGGCAATGATTTGAAATATATAGAACTGTTTTAAGATCCTTATTGTCATTCGGGTCCATTCCAACTACTATGTAAACTTTGATGCTGGGGAAAATTCTGCTTCTTTCCACAATAGACATACATACATTGAGAAAACATATTTGTGGTCTTGACAGTATTGGTGGCACGTGTGACACGGGACGTGCTTGCTAATTAGTAGTTCTAATTGACGGGACTTCCTCTCACCTGGACAGGATACCTGGGCACTCCCATCCTGTTGCACCCACAATATGCCCCAATGACCGGAAACACATACCTCCCGAGTACAATTTGTAACACTTCACTACTTTACTTTGGGGCTGGGTCAGAACCTTCTCACGAGGTATTAGTATAGCCCTAAAGCTATGGAAGTAGTTGTCACCTCAAGGCATTGCTGACGTGGTTTATGTACAGGGCATCCAAGGATACGCCTAGCTGGGTCTGCGGTACACCTGGCTTGTATTGTAACGTTGAAGTAAACAGGTTTATTAGCTATCTCTCATTCAAAAGGTGACAGGAAGAATGTCGTACATTTTGTCAAATTTTGCCAGTTGCTATTGCTGTGTGGTGCAGAAGTATACATTATTTTGATGTCAACAAATTGGGGGTTGTCTGCTATCAACTCATGAGGAAGTGTACACATACAACTATCCTCAGTTGCCGCCAAATCCCAGTGACACTAAATTCATACCAAGAATTTGCCAATGGTACGCCAGTAGAATGCCGCCACCACTGTGTAACCACCCCCACCTCACGGCCCTCCCACACACTTTATTGTCACCCACAAGTAACATACGCGCTGGGACTGTCGGACCACCACCCCGCAGTATAAAGGCCTTAATCCCATGGTGGGATGACACTAAGAAGGAAATCGATGTCCCCGCCCGGGGTTTACAGAGCGACGGATCTGTCTTGATGACCTAAACAAACACCGCATTTGGTAAATCTGGTTTACCTTGTACCTAACGTTCCCGATCCCATAACCCAAGGGGATCAACTTGGCCCTCCCTTCTTCGTGTAAAGACAATCTATGGATTATGATGGCTAAAATACTTTACAATGAGATTATGTGTCAGTCATTAGCTTCTTGAGAATGATGGATCGGCCTCTTGTCGAAAGAACTTTGGAAGTTTCGGGGAATTAAAAGTTTGAAAAATCGAAAGGTCTACCGGAAGGCAGCTCACGCCATTAAACATTCATAGTACTTCTGGGAAAGATGCTAAAATCATAATCCTTTCTTGGCTCTCCACTTCTTAAGAGTCTTATGTTTTATGCCACTTTGGCTAATATTCCGATATTACTGTCAGAATATGATGGATGGTTGTGACGGGAGGTGGATAAAGCATATCACTCTCCACACAAATTAGATCACTCACGCCAGTGTCGGAGGCTGGAAAGACGAGCTGATAGTTTTCACAGTTTGTCATCACTTTAAAATCGAAGGGTCTGACCCGACGACATTAATGACCTTAGACTGACAGAGTTAGATGCCAATCATACTCTTCCTACAGGTCCACACGGGTGCGCAACTTTGGACTTGGTGAGCTGAAATGGCCAGACAATAAACCAAAGTGACAAATCCTCTCTGCAACAGACTAAGGCTTTAGATTTGGATTTGACAAAGATCATCATCCATAATGTGCTTATCCAAAGAATGACATAAATAACGACTGTCGCAGCAGAGTTAGACAGGTGTGCTCTGAACACGGCATTAAATCATTGAAGAATTACAACATCGCCTGATTAAAGTTGATTACGTTTAGTGTAATCTACCATGATTATCTGCTTGAAAAAGTGGGGTTTATCATTCCTCAAATTTCAGACCAGAATAAAATAGCTGCAAACGACTGTCAATGTTTCAACCGAAATGATTTTTCTTTTTTTTTTTGGTTGGAGGGTGACCACCAAAGTCAGTACATAGTCCCTCTGAGTGTAGGTCATGCAATGTACCTATTAGGCTCAACTGCTGCAGCTGTGTGGCTTATAGGCTCATCTTCACAATGGGGACAAAAAGCAGGATTTCCTCGGGCCTTGAAGTTTTAGCCCATTTCTGAGGCTCTGCATTCAGACTTTTGACAGGACCCTCATCGTGGATTACGTGCTCTTCTACTGGCCGATGATGGATGGCCTGATGCGTGGATCATCTTATCCAACATGCTTCCTAATCGACTTTACTCAAGCCCCTGCAGAACAGTAACTGTAACCCCTGTTTGACAGTGTTACCATCCAATAAGGACAATTTCTGGACTTGCTAAGGCTATGAAAGCCTTTTGCCTCTCAAGCTTGATCCCAGGAAACACGTAGATTGTCTCCTACAAAAGCATGTTGGTCATTTTGCCATGATCCAGCCACCTGTCTCGTTTTGTGGTTATCGCTACTCCGAGTATGGCACGGAGATGGCACCACCAAAGTGGGGTGTGACAAACAGCTGCTGTCATCCCCATGGATTATTCACCATCTTCTGAACTTACCCCCATTCATTACCCCATTCATTGTTAGCTAAGACTGGGTGGAAAGGTTTCCCCCAGGGTTAATGTGGGGTAGACAGGTAGTTACAACCACCAGGACTTGGCTGCTGCTGCGGCTTGTAAAAATGAGCATCAGGCAGCGCTCCTGACAGCTGAAACCTCGGCAGACTTGCGCCGCCCAGCCACACTGACGCCAACCTCCCCGCAACGGAGTCCTTGGGTTATGGTCACGCGAACATGTACGCCCGACCAACGCCACTCATCCATTGTGCAGCCAAGATGGAAGGTGTGGTGTCTGGGTGACCGCTGACGGGCGTGCGCTCCAACCTCCAAACCAATTTCAGACCAAATCACTCTGTCTATTTCATGAAGAAATCATGACAGCCATTGTTTGAGACGAGGCAACGCCATTGTCTTTCAGTATCGATCGTCTGCTACAATGACATTATTTCATCCCAAAGACATAACAAAAACGTCTTTATATAAATGTGTCTAATGGTTGAAATAGTGACAGTTTGTCCCCCATCTCGACACTTTGAATCCGTCAATCAACACTGAGGTAACCAGAGGTTGAGCTGGGATCAAATGAGGATAAGGACTTGATTGGCTGGCTGGGGTGAGATTACAAAGACAAACGAAGGATGATACATTGTGACACAATTCTTGAATAAAAAAAAGAAAGGACGCTGAATAAAAAAAAGAAGAGACTTTTTTTTTTGTTCATCCAATGGAGCATCATATTGTAGTGAAGCAAAGTGTGTCACAAAAATTGGCAAGTGTTTCTTCTTACAAGAGTCATTTACTGTACACATTTTCAGGTTGATTTAGCTCATTTTCTTGTACCATTCCCCTTGAGAGATTTAACCTTTTACAGCATAGCAGCTAAAAAAACTGAAAAAAGTTAGTTGACTTAAAGATAGGTACAACTTTCTAAGTGATAGTTGAAGTCTATAAGCACGCACTCTTATTTTTTGGCACAATGACATCATTGAGTACTAGACAGCCACCATATTTGTATAGAACACATTTACTAAATAACAAAAAAATTAGCCATGTAACTTTGAGTCACTCTTTGCAATCAGCATTTAAGCTGTCAGTGCAATCTCAGAAGGGATCTATCAGGCAGTGCTGGCATGAGAGCCGCTGCCTCGCCACTCATCATAATCAGCACGGCTGGGGAATCGCGTCTGCTCGCAGATATCATCAGTACATCGCATGATGTGAACATAATGTGATTTCTGCAGCCCTTTCAACCCTGGGCCTGGGAAGACCTTGTGTGAGTAACACAATGTCGGGAGCTTAACGTTTCGTCGTTGGTGCAATCATTGATTCGGTTGGGCAGCCTCGCGTGAGGAATTAAAATGGGGGTCTCTATCAAACCTCTCCTTGGGCTGCCGGTGGCGGGACTTTTGGTCGTGAAGCGCGCAGCTGAGGTGGACCGAATCTGACAGGCATACACGGGCAAACATAATAAATTGTGGTAGATATGGATGGTGATTGTCACCGAACACATGCCTATAGTTTGTCATAACTGCATATCCACCACTTTATGAAATTATGTCAGCACTCAAATGGGGGGTCACATGTGTCAGGGTGTGAATCAATGCTAATCGCATTCACAAATATATGGATACATCATATTTTCGGTCACCCCTTCCTGTGAAAGTTGCCATTTCCACGGGACCTACGTCAAAAGTTTTCCATAACTGGGTGTTTAAAGGCTCCCCGGGGACCCCTTTTCGAATTAAGGCACATTTGGAGCAATGAAGTTGGTTACTTCCGCACCGCAGGTATCACTCCTCCGCCAAGGGCACGACAGCCTTTCAATCACCAGTCCATCAAATTCCAACAAAAATGTAAAATAACTTCCAAACAAGATTAACCGGCTGGTGTAAAAGCAGGTCCATGGTGTCAAATTACCCATGTCGCACACAATATCGTACAATGTTCCGCTGCTCATCCCTACCAGTTATTGATCTCTGATCCGATTTGTCATCTATTTCTGGTGGAAATTTTCTTCAAAGGAGTTGACTCCAAGTTCAGCTTAAGGCTTTTCCGCTATGCTAACCTGCAAGCCGAGAAGACGGATTGGCTTGGTTATTGAATCATTCCTTGTGAATTATGTATAGATGGAATATAATGGTAGTGGGCAAAAGTCACACACTCCTAGAACAGAGGCCTGGGGTATATTTCATTTATATTCTGCATGTATTTTATCCTAACAAGACTTACACCAAATAAGTAATTTTTGTATTGAAATAAGTAATTTTGCTAATATTGTCTCTTTTGTCAATCGTCGACAAATGTCAGTCAAGTACATGCCATCCATGTTATGAAAAATGGCACTTAAGTGTCATTTGTTTTGATTATCATGCACTCACTCACAAATAAAATTTGCCTACTTACCAGTCCTCACCCACTGATGGAGAAATGTGAATCTAGACCAATAATACATTTAATAACTGGGCGCATTATGAAGTTAAAGTTGTTACCGGCGTGACAGTACCTCAAAGCTCTTACGGACATGGCGCGACATTTGACACCAAGTCAAGGAACACGTCAAAAGGAATATAGCTCATATGCGACAGAAAGCAAAAGTTTACAAAAAGCCATACATTTCAATCACGGTATCGATCGGCCGATGTAACTCCACAAAACTTTTCTTCAGAATTGAGTTGCCACCCCTAAATTCACTTGCAAATCAAAACTTACTGCATGAAAGAAAGTACATACTGCATTTAGAAAGTACATACAAAGTTATCTGACATATTCAAGTATCAGATTAATGTAGACTTTTCAGTCCTCATTGATAATTTTTTTTGTGAGAGATTGAATTTTGTAATAGTAATGAATTTTTTCATGTATAATAATATTAATAATAACAAGGCAACAATGTCTTGATTGTAATGGAAGCAAATACCAATATGGACATTGTACTAAATAGGAATATTCTATTTTCTTCAGGACACCGACAGAAGCTAGAAGAACAGAAGCATGCGCTGTCTTTCTCCGAACGTCTGAGCGAGCTTGGTCTGGAGCGACTCCGACACAGCCACATCGCCCAGCCCCTGCCTCCTGCCATCCGCACTCCGCTCATAGAGGCGCCGCCCGGGCACCATCCTCCGCCTTCAGCCTACACGCCCGGAAACCCTCAGATTCAAGCCACACAAGGTGGGTCAACATTTATGAAGACACAGTACTAGTACATATAGCAGTTTAAAGATTCTGGCCACTTCAATCTTGGAAAAAGAATAAAAATCATAATCTTTTAGTTTGTTGATTACGACAGCATTAAGGATTAAGATTCAAAAACATAGTTTTATGCTTCCTGGTTTACTTGGGGGTTAAAGATTACTACCTACACATCATGTAACTGTAAACAGCATTCACCAGGCTTTCCCAGAAATCAGAACTGTTTTCCACTAAGTCGCCCCAGGATAGGAAGATTTAGTTCACACACCTTCCCTATTGTTAGCAAAAATGTTATCGGTGAAGGTTACATTGCTGGGTGGAGTTCACATAGTTGTGGTGGGGCAAAAGTGGTTATCGCTCCACTGAACTCTGGGTAACTCATTGCGGTTTCCTGGGAGATCACCGAAAAAGTGTATACTGCTTTGGCAAAGTTCACAATGAAATGGCCACACTACGAGTGAAAGCTACGCATGACTGTGGCAAGCAAGTGGTATGCCAAGGTTCAGGTGAAAACAATGGAAACAATAAGCATGAGGTGTGAACATAAACGTGACATCCTGTGGGAGTGTCCAGTAGACCAGTACATTTTACACACCCAAGAAAAAAAGAGATTTTGAGGTTGACGTTTAAGGTCTCGTGGTAAATGCTGACAACTTAAGTAGGCGGAAAAGAATGTAAAGTAATTGTTCTTGAGGAATGCTCAAACAAGCTTCCTCAACATTCCCCTCGAGTCTGACATTGTTCAAGTCATCTTCCTCGATTTTCCTTCAAAACAGCAGCGCCAAGTGCCAAGTACAATTCTTAACTTTAACTTAAAATTCATCCCTTTACTAATTCAATGCAAAACATGACATTATATACGTTAGCTGCAAGCTAAATGTACTTGACAAGTGTAATGCAAGTTGAGCCATTTTTAAGGGAATGTGAGGATTTTTTCTAAGAAATACGATGGTCCACATTTAAGGGGACTTTGGCAATGCTCCAACATAAGACAGGTAGTAGGCCATTCTTTAAGGGTTGGGCTCAATATGCTATCTAAGGAATGAGGAGAATCCTCTTGGTGTCAAAGGAATGCAGGATGGAGGGATGGGGAAGGATTAGTGGCATTTTCAGCCCCAGTAGATTTATAACAAAGGAATGTTCATCCCCTGGTATAAGGAAGTACATTTTCCATTCACACAGGGACAAAACATGGCTCGCCCCCATTAATAACAGATCATTGGCAAGATAGCCTACTTTAATGGTTAATGAATGATAAGAAAATGTCCAATGAGGTTTCCAAATTTGGACAGCGACAAAGGAACTCTAACCCGTCACCATTTACAGAATGGAATTGCATTTTGCAGTTCTTTGGGGAATGAATAAGATACTAAACAATCTAATCTTTTGGCCTGTATTGGATTTAGTGCTACGCAATTACTGTAATTAATGTCTTGAGGTTTACCAAACATCATTGTGCACACAAATACGAGGATCTTTAATGTTTATCCACAAATGAGAAGTAGCAACTCATGGAGAAACAGAGGGTCCCTGTGGTGCTCTTGACAAAAGGCCAAACTCTGAAATCAGGTGACTCCAATGGATGGATGCCAATCAGGATCTGCATACACAGTGGAAAAACAAATTGTTGGTCTCCTTCCAAGTTTCCCTAGAACAAACACAATCTAGAACCTGGTTACCAAGAGTTGTGCGGTACACAACCTCGCCGTGTGGCAACATTGTTGAAAGGATTATCGTTTCTGAGTATTAAGTGTCGGCGGCCTCAAACTGGAAAAACGTGCGCCGGCCTGGCGCAGGTGAAACACCGCCATTGTTTTCTTATCGGTTGTGTGCGAAATGCTGAGCCGCCTCGCTGTAACCACAACACAGAGACTTTATCTCCTGGTCGGGAGCAGCCCAGGCTATGTGATACCTGTTGTTTGTATTGCTGCCCACAAAAGGCTCTTGAGGTGGTCATGTTTTCCCTGATCCCATTGTTTGAACATGGGCGGGAGAGCTGTTTGTTCTCGGCACCGGCTTGGCCTTGGTACAGATGTAGAGATTTCCATCCCAATGGAATGTTGTTGTCTTCCAGTTTCTGACAGGACGAGGGTCTCAATGGGGGTTTTGAAATAACTTTTTTATAATCAAGTGGCATTGAAAAAATTAGAGACTCAGCACATTAACATATTCTGAGATCACGGAAATTCCTGACATTCGATTCCATCAACAAATTCTTAGATTTTCAAAAAAGTCATAAAAAGTCTACTTAAGTTGCTGAAGTTGAATGTATCTTGTTCACAAACAAGCCAACATCTTGACAGTAGTACTAGTAGATAAGTCATATCCAGATACACTAATACTCCATACAGACCCCCAACCTGTCATCACTGCCAAGGTTTTCCAGCTTCCGTTCAAAGCAAACATCCAGCTGGCATCCACGGTGGAGCCAGATGGTGACCTTAGGTGATCAAAACAAGAAGGTTAACCGACAAACAGCTCTCAACTCTGCCAACCAAAACTTTCACCCTGTATTTTGTAAACACTTTACAACACATGTCTATCACCTTCGTTGTCACTTCTGACAAATCATATCAAAGATTCAGCCATTGAAGTTGAGATCAATATGTCAATCATTTGCTGATGTCAAAGCTCTTCTTAAGATGCATTCTTGCTGAGATTGTGACATATCCGTGGACAAGGCTGTCACAATCTCCTTACCGTACCCTAAGCCTATATCAGACTCCCAGACTAAAGGTTATCACGAAGAGGAGCCGGGGCAATTTTCAGTGTCAGGGTCGTGTCTAACGCTCAAGGGCACAGACCTTGGGGCACATGTGCCACTTTCATACAGAAGTTACCACTCGGTATCTCAATTAGCGAGGACTATCTGACTATGGCAGGGAAAGAATGATGTGTCTACAGTTAATCCGACACAATAAATGTAACAGGAAGTTGATGACTGTAATGGGATGGGTTATCTCCCCGACTCTGGATCGCCAGACAGGGTAGCGGGTATCGCGACCCCCAATCTGACCTTGTGATGTGATAGATAGGTTTTTGATGGATGTGTCTAATCTCCTCATTTCTCTTATCTTGTCCATATAGATGGAGCATCCCGGTCGCCTCCGTCGTCCTGGCCGTACCAGCCGTATCAACCCTTCATGGGCGCTCCCATGCCCCCTCCCGCCATGCCACCTCAGACGACGGCAGCGGCGACTATCGAGCGGATTTCTCCCGAGATGGCGGGCCGCCTCCCGACGACCATGCCCGAGGTCATATCCCAGAGGTTTCCCGGCGACATTCCGCTCCGCTTCCCAGCCGATTCGCAGTTCTCGTACCCGGACCTGCGGTTTTCCGACCCGAGACTCTCGGACCCCAGACTTCTGTACCCCGCGGCTGGAGCGACCGGGTTCACGGCCTACAGCAGTGGTCCCACCACCACCATGTCCATGCTCCCCACTAGTCTCACCAGCCCCCGGTACCTCCCCATGTCCCCCCCGGGGTTCCCCTCTCTCACAAGTGCCCCGGGCGGATTCGTCACCAGCCCAAACTCCCCTCCCCGGCAGCTTGGGAACTACTCCCCTGGCTCCCCTCCCTACGGCATCTACCACCACCTCTACGGTGGGTCGTACCAATACCCCATTCTCCCGGGGGGCAGCGGAACGCCACAGGGGCCAAGGGAACCCAGCATTCTCGCTGCCACGTCCAACTCTCAGACTCAAAAACCGCAGTTGTTGCCAGCACAGGAAAAGGAAGCGAGCAGCCAACCTGGCAACGGTAACCATGGAAACAGACAGCAAGATGAGCAAATGGACACCCAGCCAGGGGGGTCACCAGAAAAGCGAGAGACAGTCTGGCGCCCGTACTAATTCTGTCATCGCACGTCCAAAATTGAATTCTCTGACCAAATGATTCCATAAAGCTACGTGGCGCCAAGAGGGAATTCAAACTTCCTTTTTTATTGTGCAAAAACCATTTGAGAGTATTATGCCATTGGCAAAACTGTATAGAGCTACCGTATTTATAAAGGCACAAGATTGGTGGACAGTATAGCACTCGTATCAATGACAAGTACAAGGGTGTCAGTGAAGGCAAACTGTCTTTAACGTTAGACTTTACAAAAGAGGCTAGGATCCTCTCAACTGTCAATTTGTCAGTCTGTCGTGTACAGTGTATCAAAATAATTATAGCCTCTACGCCGTGATGATTTCGAACAAGATACCAATCAGAAATTTGGAGGCAGAGAATTTATCGTGTTGTCGTTTTCAATCATCAAATGATTTGTCGAAGACCAAACTGATGTGTGTATGCGTGATTCCTAGACAAAAGAAGTAGATGGGTGTAGGGAGCAAGTATAGGTGCATAGAAGGTTTCATCATTGTCACTTATATTTAAGTCGTCACTGTCATTACTAATTATACAAAATTAATGCACAATACTTGTTTAGTGTCACTAATTACTCAGTAATTGATGAGATTTGGAACTGACGTATTGGGGTTACATCTTTCACTCCTCGCAATTTTAACATATTAAAGTCTTATCTATTTCATGTAACAAGATGATTAAGTGTCCATCCCATAGGAACTCATTGGAAAAACACTGATCAAAACAATGAAGTTGTTGCAGAGGGAGTGGACTTTGGACAGTTTAGAGTAAGATTGTTTGTCTTGTCTTTTTAAGATCAAAGTTTGTTTTCTAACCAATAGAACAGTCTTTATTTTAACTGCGATAATTTTCTTTATCAATTGAAATGTTTACAGATCCAGACGGTGTGTGGTTTCAATGGGTACCGTGTGGTAGCTACTTTACAAATGCAGTAAACAAATCAATGTTTTGAATGTAGACATGCTAAGTTAAGTCAATGACCTAATAAAAAAACTGGTAAGAGCTGAGATCAAATGCTGTGATATAAAAATATAGAAAACAAACACAAAATAGACAGACAAGTACCGTACATCATAAGCTTGTTTTAACGACATACATAAATATGAACATCTATCAGTAAGATTTTAAATTCTTAGAAACCCACTAGATTTAGGTGTTATTGCAGTGTTGTATGGTTTCTTTGCTGTATCACTTGGTTATACTAACACCATATACTAAAAATGACTGTCTTTTAAAATGTGTCTGTATTTTCTTTACTTATTATTAAGCATACATTAAAGCTATTGGTGTGTGCGTGTGTTAAGGAAGAGCACATTCCACTGTTGCATTACCACTTCCTTCATACCAACCTTACCACCCCTATCTCTGTAAATACTGTGGTCCACTCACCTTATATTCAGACTGAACCAAACTATCTAGAGGGGGTTCATGTTGAACAAATATTATGTGGCAACGCATCAATGCAATGGGTGAATGTGTCAGATGGTCCATTCTGTTTTTGTGCAATCTTTCCTTATTCCTTTGACTTATATTCCAGATGTCTTAGTACTTAAGAAACCACAGTATGCTCAAGATGCAGGATTCCCTACTGTCTTTTCTACATAGGAGACCAACTTGCTGTATCAACAATATCTTGGGTGACATAGAGAGTTAAAACTGCTGTATAGTGCACAAAAACCTTTAGGAAACCTGTATGTTAAATCGATACAGACACATGTACCATTACGGTGGTGTACTTGCATATCTTATATGTTTGATGCTAGAAAGAGAGACAAATAAAGCTTTTAAGATATTTTGTATTCGTTTTTCGTTTGCAGTAGAGTCAGAATTGTTTGACCTTCTCAGAATAAAGCAAATATTATGTATACCATGAATGAGCTGTGTTTTCATCTGCCAGTATGTATTGTCTGTATGTATTGTCTAATTTCTTTCACATCTCAGTTATACATGTAACGTTTGTTCACCTTTATCCGTGGGTATCCAATATCCGTTGCTTTTTAAAACAGGGTATTTGAGGATATTAAGTAGACAGATTGTGTTTTTTAAATTGCAATATTTTCAAAACATTACAGTTTGAAACCGCAGTTCGTCGACTTGATATCCCTTGATAGTGATTTTAAAAGCAATGGTAAAATGTGAACTAGCGTTAGGTTTACAGTTATTTCTTGTAACACTGTAGACTGTAGATGGCGAAAGGCCAGAATGTTTAAATAGGAATGGGTGCCAAAGTAGTCTGTACAGCAAAGTGATCAAAGGATCCATTGTAGGTAAAAAAATATTGAAAAAATATGAGACTTCAGGAAACTCCAACAAAAACGGAGCCCATCTTGAGATAAGCTGCCACCTTAAGACAATGTGTGCTCTAAGGATTACCAAGGAATGGCACCTGTCTCTTTGGAAACCACAGCATGTTGTTTACATCGAGGGAAACAATATTTACAAAAAAAAAACAGTATTGTTGTTTGCTACTAATGAGACAATACTGCAGCACTGCATGTGTTTTTTAAATACAAGATAACATTTTGGGATAAGCATCTTTCAGTAGACCTCTGGTTTATACCATGATTATGATACCTTTTCCTGATTTTCAGTCCTTGTAGGATGCTAGCCCACAGTAACATAATGCAAACACAAATAAGGCAACTGAGGCAAAATAATGAAATAAATTAAAACTCAAATGCTATGGACATTCTTGTAAATCAGTTCTATGAAGAGACCAAAGCATCAAAATTACTTACGATACACAAAAAATAAAGTGAGACAAAAAATAAAATATCTATTGATTTATTCATTATGCCTTTGAAGGATGTACTTCTTGGAGACAAGTAAGATAACAAGCACAGTAAACTATCTTGTATTGACTGGGGCGCAAAACATCAGAAGAAGGAAATCTAAATATTTACACCTGTCCATTGTGCATTGTCTTTGGTGCTGCCACCTTACTGTAATTGATGTGGTTTCTCCCAATGCTTTCTATGGGTTCGTGCAATCACTCGATAGGCTTTTGGTAAATAATTTCAACACAGGATATAAAAGAATATGTCATAGCAAACAGTTGTTGTTTAGTCTCTTACAAGTTCAACTGCCAACCTTTGTGTGTTGTTTTGGCAACAGCTAATCCAGAATCCCAAAATAGATTTTAAAAAGAGAATCCTACATCTCGTGACAGTTACGCAATAAATATCTTTTGCTACTACTTTTATAGTACTCCTGTTTTGGTATCTGTACCCAAAATAAGATTACCAAGGACAGGCACTTTAGCCCACTCCAAGCAATAAACATATTATTGGGAATATAAATGGGAAAATGCATCTAAATTAAGATGTTGGGCAGAAGCTATATTGGTACAGAATAACAGACATTCTCCCCTTTAGTTGTCATAAGAACTCATGCTTTCTAATTTTTAGAAAGGTTAGAAAAATAGTTGAAATATTTCAATTTTTAGGTAATCAAATACTGTTTAGATGGATCATAGTTGACATTTTATAAACAGAGAGAGAGAGAGAGAGAGTTGACATTTTATAAACAGGTTGTTAAAATTGTATTCATTCTAACTGTTTGAAGCAGAAGAGGCAATTAGAAGGGAGCGAACCCAGGCCGCTCACAAACCAATGCTGGTAACCACTAAGCCAAAATGTCCAGACCCATTGGCCTGGTCAGTTCGTGGTGCTTGAACCCCACTGTTATATTACTCCCTCTTTCCTTTTTGAGATTTGTCCTTGAATCCCAGAGTTTCATATAACCGTGCGATTACACATAAGGTTGGCATGGGAGCCAGTGAAACACAAGAGATGAGTAGGAACAGTCTCCTGGCTCCAGAGGATTGATTCTGGGCCCACCAGTTCACAACCACTATATGCCAAAAGGTCCGGATCCTTTGGCCTGGTCAGTTGGTCATGACGTGGTGACACTTAAACCCCGTTGTGAGATGCTTATACATCTTCACACTTGCATTGCTGGCATTTCATAACGTTGGTAGGCTAAATAAAAATTCAAAAACTTGAACTATGGGGCTCCAGATGTCTTACTAAGGGATGACTGTGGTGCAATAGATGTCGGTTAGCTCAGGAATGAGTGCAATCTACTATATATAGCATTTTATAACATGAGTCATGTGAGAATGGTCCAATACACCGTTAACGCACAGGTGTGGCTGATTGTTTTGATGAAGAACCAGAGTTGTAAATCACCAGTCAGCAGTTTCCCACACCTGCAGGATCTGTGGATATGGGCTGAGTTCCAAATGGTACACTAAGCCATGGAAGCACCTGAGCAAATTTGAGGAAACCTTTGCGTGAAGGACGTACTACGTGAACAAACAGAACAGCAGAACTACAAGGAAATGACAGGGAAGGAAGTATGGTGAGGCAAAGTACATATCCTTACAATGGCTGTCACAAGAGGCATGTGCAAATGAACCTGCTGACCTATATGACATGTGCCTACATGTAGAAGTGTAATACTACACTGAGACATTCTGATATGTAGAATAGAAGTAATGTAAAATTAATGTAAAAATAATAATAGGTCATCGAAATATCAGAAATTCAATACAGATGCTTCTAGCATTTAGGAAGTAACCTTTAGACCAAATTATCATACATGATTGAAATTCAACAAGCAACTGCCAAGCAACCAACCAGACATCCAACCAACCAACCAACCAGCCAACCAACCAACCATGCAACCAACCATGCAACCATGCAATCAACCAACCAACCAACCAACCAACCAACCATGCAACCAACCAATCAACCAACCAACCAACCAACCATGCAACCAACCAACCAACCAACCAACCAACCAACCAAACCAACCAACCAACCAACCAACCAACCAACCAACCAACCAAACCAACCAACCAACCAACCAATTCACTTGACACACTTTCATCATTATCATCATCATCATCATATTCATACATTTCTAGTATTTTACACTGAGGAGACACAATATACACTTCATTAATCCAAATACAGATTCTCGGCATTTAATTTGATTTTTTTTCCTTTGAACAACATGTACACATTTTCATCACCAGAAATTCACAATTGCCAGAAATCC
Source organism: Branchiostoma floridae (assembly GCF_000003815.2). Classification (NCBI taxonomy): domain Eukaryota; kingdom Metazoa; phylum Chordata; class Leptocardii; order Amphioxiformes; family Branchiostomatidae; genus Branchiostoma; species Branchiostoma floridae. The sequence goes on along the minus strand of NC_049987.1, from coordinate 14,491,895 downwards.
CAAATAACACCATTTGCCATAATCATTATTCACACTTAACAGTCTAAATCTGCTAACATTGCAATGTGGTTATACATTGTAACAGAATTCAATTTGGAGTTGGTGAAAAGTTGCCAAAATTGCAAGATTTATATCTAACCATCATCAACATTGCTATTCATATCAAACAGTATTCTAATACATGTATAACATTTGTGGCAGCTGCCACTAGAATAACATTGAGTCCTATATTCAATTCGGTAAAATGCTGATTTTCAAGTAACGTTACATGTATTATAACAAACGTATTCATAACAAACGTTTTTTTAGCAGTTTCCTAAAAAACTAACAAAATGTGTCAAAACACACTAACTTCGAAGAAAAATTGTAAACTAAATTCTTCAGAAAGGAAATATAAAAAAATCTTTTGTGTGTTCTATGTGGGTGAATGAAAACCAGAATTCAACTCTAAAAGGTCACCACATTGTGTATCAAGCCAATATGTCCTTCAGAAAAATCATGGCTACGATCGCACATCCCACATTCATTGGGCCTAACAGTTTCATGTCCTCCGCTATTGATGAGAAGGCTATAATTTAAGGACATATGAAGTGTACCAGAACCTACAATTATCTATGTGTCTGATTCCATACAACATAATAGGGAGAAGACTGCACATTGATCACATTCATGTAATCGGAAAATGGGTGAAATCAGTTGGAAGGACACTCGCCTCCTACCATTTAATACAGGATTTGGCTAATGTTACTAATACCTAAATTGCAACAAGGTCTCAGCTACACTATATTTAAGAAAACAAAGGAATCTATAATGGAAAGTATAGTCCAAAAACTGAAACAGAAAGATCCTAAACCTAAAACCTATATCAGCTCAAAAAAAAAAGAAACTTTATCAAAGTTAATATCATATTTCCATATTGCACCTAACAAAAGCATTATGTTGACTTTAAATTATAAACATTCACCGAATAAATTTATCTATACATAGCCATAAAATCTGAGTAAATATTTTCTTGTTTAAAGTTTATATCATGCATATTGCAAATTTTTCAATAGAGATACAACTCTTTGATAGCCGCACCGAAATATACAATCATTCAACAAAGCTCCAATAAGATAGTACAATATAAATCTGTGTTTGAATATCGTTCTTGCCCTTATTTTTATATAGCCTAGGGGAGCACTTCAAAGCTTGATATTTTTCTCAATTTGTCATCTTGTTGTCCAAAAATGAAACTGCTGTAGTAGTAACTGAATTCTACATGGCATAAAACTTTGTAATTAACATCCAGACTTTTGGAAAGTTTCGGAAGAACTCTCATCTCAGAGTACGACATTCTTGTTGTGATTCGACGAGATTTTCTGTCAAACCGTGTCGATCCTACGCTTCTGCGAGCTGTCAGAACTTTGAGATGCCCCCAGGACCATGCCCACCAGTTTTCCATTGTCAATGTTTTGACGCCCTGATCTGGTGGTTGGTAATTGGGGATGATTTTTGCCCGAACACAAAACAGCGGACAAAAACACCCTCATGCGGGGTACCTCCACTTTTGTCAAGGATTATCGATTTCCTGGCACGGGCGCCAAATGGATGATT